>NW_026616496.1:0-24349 GCF_000801105.2 Raphanus sativus | reverse complement strand
ACATTAGAATTGTCTAAAATTCAAAGAACATGAAACCAAACAAATACAAATAGTCTCTAATTTATCATTAAAAACCAAAAATCACAACCATTTTAACCGAACAAATGAAAATAAATATGAATTTAGAATGTATTTATATCATAGGATCTTAAAACCCGAAAACAACCCAAAACTAAACTGATATAAAAAAATAAACATACTTAATGTCTTAATATTTTAAAAATAATCTCATCCGGTGCAAGACACGGATTATCATCTAATACTACTACTATAACTACTGATCCAATTGTTGTTTCACTAATAGTATACAATATTTAGTTCACTTAATATAATCCTCATCCTAACACAAAAGACTGTTATTCATTTAATAATCCCAACCTTGACATATAATACTATAAACATTTACTATAAACATTTATTAGTTCTATTCTTTTAGGGGTGATAATGATAATAGGTTCGCTTTGTGTGGGTAAAACTTGTCAATTCCTACCTTGGGCACAATTATACTCATAGTTTCGGGAGTTAATTTAGTACATAACTAGAGTTTGCGGGGTTTGGTTTTGACCTTTTTATAAATTGTTTGGGATATTTTTAAATATTTAGATCGTTTAGAAACTTCTAGGTTTATACAAATTTATCAAGATCCGGAAGAATTTAAATTGAATACTGTCCGAAATTTTTTAATATCCGAACATGATATTCATAAAAATTGATATGCAACGTATATTGAATGTCCATGTCTAACTGATTATGTAAACAAATAAAATAATTTTGTTAACCGATTTAAATTCTAGTTACTAATAGAACAATTTCTTTTAAACACGTGAAATTATTATGGTTAATACGTAAAATAAATGTTATCAAATTATTATAATAAATATAATTAATAAAATAGTTCGGAAGGATAAAAAAAGAATATAAAATATGTAATAAAACACTTAAATGAAAATAATAAATAAACATGTAAGAATTAGTAGAAAAAAATAAAAAAATTTAAAAATCCACTTAAAATTAGAATTAGGTAAATATTATTTTGTACGTCAGTTTTAATTGAATAGATTTCGCTGAACAATATCATACATATTAGTCTTTAGATAATAGCCCGAGAAAGACGTGTCGAATAGATAGATTACAGATACATGGGTATATGTGTGAAGTGTAAAATCATTCTACATCTCTCTCACAAGAATGCAAACCCGCAGTTCCCACGGATAACTAATAGAATTGAGCTTTTCTTCTTCGGTTTTGGCTAGAAATATTTGGTTCTTTCGCGTATAACAAAGATCAGTTTAGACTTACGTGAGATTTTGTCCCAGTATCTATAGACTATAGTATACATTTAAAAAACTTGAATTAAGGAAACAGAGTATAGATCTAATCATACAACAATATATTTGTCATGAGCATGTTAATTAACCACACATATATAGCAAGGACTAAAAACTCAGGACCGTACTTACCTCTCGTCATTCTTCTTAATTCGTTCCTCAGCTTGAGTTCTTGTGATCTTACCACCACACTCACCTATGCGCGACACAAAGAAACGTATAGCCAAGGGCAACTTGCCGATCATGTTAATTTTCTTTTTAAATACGAAATAAGTGTATATCCTAATTTCTTCCTATATATAACTTCTGATCAAGACCAATGAATTTTTTTTTTTTGCTAAAATTTGGGAACCCATGAATTGAAAAAAGGTCTTAGTAAAGTATTTATAAAGATATTATAAATCGGCAAGTCATCCTTGGCTGCACACTGCTTTGGTCACATACGCCTTCTTCTAACACATGTATGTATGACAACCACACCAGATATATGTGTATGTGATAACATATATTTCTGGTATTTTTCTTCTCGAATGTAACAATAGAGATGAAAGAGGAAGTGTATAATATGTTTTGTTTCGGTATATGTAATACTAGAAGACTCACTCGCTCTCGATTTATATAGAAGATGGTGAAGAGAGATGAGAAGAAATAATATTACTAAATTGAAAAAGGAGAAGATTTGAGATGCATTCTTTTCATTTATGCCCCCAAGAAGGTAGATATGCAAAAACCCTAAATATTAATGCGCAATAAAATAAAACCAGTTGTAATAATAAAATAGAATTGAATTTTACCCAAAAAAAAATTGATGAATCAAAGAGATTCAATAATTAAAGAGATAAGGTTCCTCCATGCTTCTCCATCCTCATAATATTAATTTTCTTAAGCTGCAATGGCTTTACAGCTTTAGCAGATGCTATGGGTCCACATACACATACAACACAGCCATATTAATATACATGCACATACAAACGTATACACATAGATACCGATACGCCATTAATCATAGATTAGACATAGATTACCAGTGTATTATATCGTATAGCCATTTTTCACCTCTTGAACTTTTTGGTAATCATCTCTTGAACTGCTGAATCTCCTTTCCTTGATAAAAATTAATTTGTGCTGTCCCTTTCCATCTTGAAATTTGTAAACACCTTAGCAGAAATTTTAATATTCTTTTTTTATAAATCATCAGGGTATCTTTTATATATATGTATATTATATAAGGTGCTAAGAGTTAAAGGTTTTGGTTAATCTAGGTAAATAGATTCTCTTTGAAAAATACAATAATACGTGGTTTGAGGAAGCAGACCCACTTCCAGAAAATAGACCTGGTTTTGGTAAGTTGATAGGAACCATAAGTTTCTAATTTTAGTACTTACTAAGAAAATAACTTAGGGAAAATAATGTAGAGAGGGAGAGAGAGAGAGAGCAGAGAGACAAATTCTCGTAAACATTTTTTTTGAAAGTAGAAGGGAATCTTTATATTTACGTACGTGTACCCCTAGTTAGCTTATCCCAACAGGTAATCGAAAGGGCACGAATAAACAACATGCATGTTTATAAAATAAGCAAGGGGCCCAAATAAGTAAGCTGTATATCTTTTTTTCCTTGGCAAGAGATATATATGTATGTATGTATGTGAATTCACATCTAGGCCGGTCCTCAACCAAGATGGATGAGACGATGATCTCAGACCTCTATTTAAGAAAAAAAAAAAATCTTCAAACTATTGAAAATTTGAAATCTTTTATTGGGAAAAATGTTAAACAAATCTTCAACTTTGTGATTTGGATCATTATAATCCTCAGTTTTAAAATAACCACAAAAATCATATATTTATTATCAACAATCTAAAAAACCTCTAACTTTTCGTTGAATGGATCACTTTAAACCCGACGTTAATTACACTGACAGAATATTTAAACTCAGTTAATTTTCTTCGTAAAACAAAACAACGCCGTGTTTTGTCAATTAAAAAATACATTTTCTTCTTCTTCGCCGTCGAGAGCATCTGTTTTGCTCTTTTTCTTTTTATCTAAATCTTCGACTCCATTTTTGGCCCCAACGGCTTTGGATGATTCTCCGAGAAGCTCGCCACGAGATTGTCCTGACGCCGCTGACATAGACGCTACAGAGCTGGCACCACCAAATTTCTCTTGTCAAGACTTCTTGTTCTTTTGATTATCCATCTTTTCTTTCTACGATCTGGTTCGTCAAAGATTTTTGATGGTGGTTCGTGATTTAGGATTCGTAATTTAGAGAAAACTTTCAAATCAATTTGAGAAATAATGAGAGGAGATGTGTTTTTTTAATCGACAAAACACGGTGTCTTTTTGGTTAACGATGAGAATTAACTGAGTTTAAATATTCTGTTAGTGTAATTAACGTCAGGTTTAAATTGATCCATTCAACGAAAAGTTAGAGATTTTTTAAATAGTTGATAATAAATGTGTGATTTTTGTGGTTATTTTGAAAGCTGGAGATTATAATGGTTCAAATCGCAAAGTTGAGGATTTGTTTAACATTTTTCCCAATCTTTATTAAACCGTCTATAACCCCTAAAATTTTACGAGCAGTGCTGATTTACATACATAAGCTGTAAAACAGAGACTGTAAGATGTATATTCCACATACACTTAAATCAGAACGTGGAATCTCAAAATTATCGAAAAGATCAAAATGGACCTGCTCGAGTAGCTAGGCTACTTGCGTGGCCGTACATTTTCATCGTTTTAATAACATTTACTAAGGTTTTTTTTTTTTTTTTTTTTTTTTTTTTTTTTTTTTTTTTTTGATATCTCTGGTGTCTGGGCAGCCACTTTCCCAAATATCCCCCGAAGGGGTCCAGCGCCCCAGCAGTAAGGATGTTAAATCGCTGTGGCCGGGTTTCGAAGCTGGGTGGCGGGCACCTCAGCCGAGGTTCCATTACCACCAGGCTACGAAGCCCGGTTCATTTACTAAGTTATTATGATGTCACATGTAATATGTTCAGCAAATTTAAGTTCTAAAACATGTCATATGTTAATACTTGAACAAAAATAAAGAAGAACAGGAATTAGCAGGGGCTGACGTAGAGGGCTACGGATCCTGCGCCCCTTGTTCTTTTTATTTTTTCTTAAATAGCTCAAGCTTATTTGGTTAATATTTTTAGTTTATGAAAAAGAGCCCTAGATCTATTTTTTTTTTGTTATTTTAATATTGTGCCCTCTACTAAAATGTATCTAGATCCCCCCTGGGAATGAGCACGTCCTATGTGATTTAGGTCTGCAAAACGAGAATAAATAAGAGAAGAATTAATTATTATTTCACAATTTTCATTATTGAAAAAAAAAAATTCATTATTGAAAAAAACTATTTCAGTTTTGCAGTTGCTATTTTCATGTAATAAATTTTCTAGTACAAGAAAAAGGCATAAAATGGGTACAATGTGATGTCAGTTGGTGGAGTGGCAGGGCAGTGGGATTTTCACTGCTCTTTAGGCTCAAACTCCTATGACTCACGTGCTTCCCTCTATTTTATTTTCATTGTTAAAACTTTTTCATCAAAAACATTTATTGGAAAATCATAATAAGAGTTTTTCTTTCATGCGTTTTTGGAACTTTCGTTTTTTTTTTTGCATAAAGCTTGAATTATGTGACGGTAAAAGAAAAAAGGTCGAAGATAGGTATGGACCATATAGATGATGCTTATATTGTAGAACTTTTCCGAAATTAGCCAATATACCGTCTTTTTTATATATTTTGTTATAGACTACTAGCACACAGTTTGAAAGAGAAACGGGATACGAATAAAATGTAAAATAGCCATACTATATAATATAAATGGAGAACTATATGATCAAAAAGATTAGGTGCAGCACTCATTTTCGTTTTTATTCCTTAATAATGCTATTCTTTGTCATTATGGAGAGACATGGGTCAACTAGACAATCTGAAAGATTTGATCTTGCGACTATGTCAATCGGTCCATGCAGAAGGGACCATAATGGCCCAAGCATATGCTGAATTTGGAAAATATTGAACCAAATTATGTCATAAAAAATAGAATATAACGCATGATTGATATATTATATCACATTTTTTTTTTTGAAGAATGTTAAATTATTTAAAAAAATATATATAATCTTTTTCAGAAAAGCTTGCACAGTAACTCTTGAATCCTTTCTTCTCGTTTACTTTCTCTAAACCCAAAAAAACTTTGCAAGTACTAGTAAACATGTCCCATCACTCTGACTTTACCAACATCATTGTCCTGAGTTATTCCACGATATCTATCTCCAAATCCCCAAATTGATACCACCAAGAGACCTCTTTATAAACTATAAAATCATACATTTATATATAAAAGAATGTACGTAGTAGTTCCAGTGTCTCTGGTTTTCACTCGTTCTCCATTATTGACTTATTAACGTTTAAGAAAGACACAAACAAGATGAATAAAATGTTACAAGGGGATCGCATATGCAAATTTTTGTTTTTAAAAGTAGTGTAATAAGTACCTTTTTCACCATACGCACTATGCAGAAGAAAAGACCCGTCACAATCAAAAAGGCAAAGCAAAGCAAAAGGTGGGGATGACTCTTTTAAGGGGTCAACAACAAGCTCAAGAATCTTGAGGAGTCTCGAATCTGGTTGGTGTATCGATACCCGCCATACAACAAAGTCCACTGATCAAGATGAGAAGGAAAACGATTCCCTGCAAAAGAAGACATAACGAGAGGCTTTTAGATAAAGAAAACATATGGAAAGCATATTAGTTTGATCCTAATCAAAGAGTGAAGTTCTAACCACTAGTATGCCCTCCAAAAGTGATGACTTAAATTTGCAGAGTTCGTCACAGGTTGTAGCAACACCAACGGTGCTGTTTCCTGTACCACTTTCAGCTAGAAACCTTTGGAGAGTTTTGTAAGATGTGTACCAATAAGGATCAGAGACATAAAGAGCTGTATATTTACTGCCAGATTGTTCTACGGAACTAACAAGCTCGGAGATGCTTTCACCTGCAGAATAGGTCACAGAATTGTTTAACTTCTTTGTTCTCAAAAAATTATAACATTATTATGAAGCAATGATCTTTCAACTTACGCTCTGAGTGTGATTGACCCTTTGATTCAGAACCCTCGGAACAGAGCACAACCAAATCAGTTTCTCCCTCTTTCCTTGTTTCTTTTCTAGCAAGCAAATGATCCTGTCAATTATTTTTACTGAGTATATTAGGAGTGAATAACAGGTTGGAAGTAGTGAAATTGAAAACATGAATAGCAATGGACATTTACTTTGAAAGACTGAAGGTCTGATAGTTTCTGAATCGTTCCATCCTCAACAAAGCAAGATTCAGAGAAGACAATATTGCCGGCTCCTACATTGTGAGGGCAAGCTTGCTTAAGCCCTGAAAGCAACAAACTCTCCATCCTTTCTTCCTCTGGCGCAGCAATGTATGGGAATGCCAATGAGAAGTTGGAAGATGTAAAGAGCCCCTATTGAAACAAAAAGATTTGGAGGAGGGTTCAAGTATTTGCGGAGGTTAAAATGAAACATATTTGTAAGAGATTCTGCGTTTGTGGGGGGCAATATGTTCCCGAAGAAAGGAAAACTTACACTCAATGTGTTGACAAGGGAAATACTTTTGGAAGAAACATCAGAAGACAGTAACTGCAGGGAGGAACATAAATGTTAATAATATTAGTAAGCAAAGAAGATGCAGAAGAGAGTAGACCCCTTCACTTTTTTTTTTTTTTTGCAATACTAAACACATAAATTTCTTCACAATGAGAGAGATCCAAAAAGTTCATTCATTCATGCTAATGTTGTTAAAACGAAGCTCCTAACACAATTCACTCATACAGACTTAAGATAATAGCTCTGTCTATCGAGATAAGTTTCCTAATTTCCATAGATTAAAAAAAAAAAAAAAGGTATCATTACCTCTCTGCCGATGAAGACAAGTGCAACATCAACAACAGGCTGCTCAGCTTTCTTCTCAGAGCACTAAGACAAAGAATAAAACATTAAGAAAATATGATTTGAAGAATTGAGATCTGAGTTAACATAAAGAAGAAATAGCATACAAGAATGTTGGACCATCCTCCTTGAGTGAAAACAGAGTCAACCAGATCCTTTCCAGACATGACCTGATAATTCACACCCTCATTCCCATCCCTAATTTTTATGAGAGAGTCAAATCAAACCAATCAAACCACTAAACTTAGCTCGAAAGTCTCAGGCTTTTATCAAAATTTTGAAATCGAAATTATCTCAGAACACATCCAAAAGCAGAGACATTTGTGTGTATATAGATAGAGAGAGAGAGAGGAGGAGGCGTAACTGGAGATGCGGAGACCAGAGGAAAGCAGGGACGGTGTTGGGAGAAGAAGCCAATCCGATTTCAATCGCAGAGAGAGTCACCAGAAGCGCGAGCATACCGATTTGCATCTTCATCGTAATTAATATCTTCACCTCGTTGAATAACCAATCAAATTATATTTTCGCGATCGGAATCGAGAGAGAGAGATCAATAATTCAAACAAAAAAGGACAGACTCGTCGTCATCGTATCTCCGAATCCTCAAATCAAATCTGAGAGACGACGTGTACGACGACGTTTCAGGAAGGAGTAATCAGTAACCCGGTTTTGGTTTAGTTAGTAGGATATAACCGGTAAGGCGTCTTGGGTCAGAATGGGCTTTTATATATGCTCCCTTCACGGGCCGTATATGTTAGTTATTGCCACTTTTGTACAAGTAGATATTATGTGTTGTATGTAAGCTAATGGGAGAAGTTAACGTAACTATCATGTTTATGAATAATTATGTTTATGTATGTTTGTTCTTATCGACATATAAAATTGGTTACACTATTATAGATCATGCTACTAAAGATTTAAATAATAGAGAAGGATTTTGCGATGAAACAAGGTTATATTAATTATTGAAGTAAAAATCCTAAACGAAAGTTACGTGGAAAAATGGATTTCTTCATGCTATTAAGAAAATTGGTTATGCTATTATAGGTCAAGATACTAAAGAATTTTTAAATCAAAGAGAAAAACAGGCAAATCGATTGAGGCAGAAATCCTAATCGAAAGTTATGCGAGAAAATGAATGTTTATTCCTAGAATCTTATACCAACAGATGCAAGATGGCATTTCAAATTGAAAAATCTTAATTTCCTATACGATTTTGCTATCCAATGACTATAACCAAGAGTTAAAGTCAAAACTTAAAAAAAGTTGGTATATTTGCCATATCCAGTCTTACAATTATACGCCGCATTGTCAAACAACTATAGAACTTCAGATTTTTAAAACATAAAAGCAATAGTGTTCTACAAAATATTATATATCAAGAATTTTCAATAATACATGATATATAAAAAAAGAGGTTAAATTCACACTCATGAATGCTAAAGTACTCAAATTTGATGTTTATCTAGGAATATATTTTATATTCAGCTGACTATCAATAATATGATTGGTATTGTGTAACATTAATATTTGAATTGTGTTATTTTAGTTTTTCTTAAAACAATAGAAACAATATAAAGAGTTCACATTTTTATATGTTTCCATTAACTACAACTAATATTATTTTGAAAAATAAATTAAAGTGAAGTATTTGTTAAATATATATATATATATATATAATATATATACTATTTAAAAACTGTGATTATTGAAATAAAAATATTATTCAAATTTATGGAAGAAAACATATCATTATTACTAAAATAAGTCACCAATATATACTGAAAAATCCAAGAAATAATGTGATTTTTAATTCTTTTATATATTTATGAAATTAAAACATCAAATAAAATCCGTGTAACTCATGAGTCCATATCTAGTACAATAATAAAATTTGGTTTGTTTTTTTAATTTAATTTATAGGTAGGTGTTTTCCTGCAACATATACAGTAATAAAATTTTAAATTAATTTATATTTAATAATAAAATTTTATTGATATTTTTGATTTTATTATTTTCTACCAATATTCCAATATATTTTATTTTAATTATACATAAAATTAAGATAAAATAAAATATTTTGTTTATTTTAAACTTGCATTTACTATAGATATATAGTAGAAAGTTTCCTTTTTTTTCTTCTAATTGCTAAGGCAATTGTGATTATACATAGAAAGTTTCCTTTTTGTTTTTGTCTAATTGCTAAGGCAATTGTGAATAAGAAAATTGTAATTCTGTAGATTATAAATACGAGAGGTGGTCATTGAATCGACTGGAGAGATAGGGAGATTAAACAGTGTTTAATTATTGCTTTTTGTGTTTTTTTTTGCTAAATGCTTTTTGTGTTATTCTCTTCGTGCTTTGAATAACAAAGCAAAAGTGTTGGTGTTTCAGATTTTTAACATCTCTAAGTAGGAGTCATCAATTTCACGATGGAGACGAAAGAGTTGTTGGATGAGAATCTGAGCTTGAAACAGGAGATCAAGCGGTTGTTGGATGAGAATCCGAGCTTGAAACAGTTGTTTGATGAGAAACAGAGCTCCTCGAAACAGGAGATCAAACAACAGTCCTCGTCGGATGATGATGAGAGAGAGACTGAATCACCATCATCATCATCACCAGAGCAGCAAACCGTGACACCCTGGTCTGTCCGCGGCAAAATCATCGATCACGAGAAGGTGATCAAACAGTTTGGCTGCAAGAAGATAGACGAGCCGCTCATCGATCGTGTCGAAAGACTCACTTGCCGTCGAGCTCACGTCTTCCTCCGCCGTGGTGTCTTCTTCGCCCACAGGGATCTTGATAAAATCTTGGACCGTTACGAGAGAGGAGACAAGTTCTACCTCTACACTGGAAGAGGACCTTCGTCAGAATCTTTGCATTTAGGGCATTTGATTCCTTTCTTGTTTACCAAGTACTTGCAGGAGGCTTTCAAGGTCCCCCTCGTTATACAGATCACGGATGACGAAGAAAAAATCTGGAAGAAGTTAAACAAGGAGGAGAGTAAAAGACTCGGCAGAGAGAACGTGAAAGATATCATTGCTTGCGGTTTCGATGCCTCGAATACCTTTGTTTTCTCCAGCTACGCCACTGTTGGCGGTGCGTTGTATGAGAATCTGGTGGAGATTGCGGATTGCATCACGGTTAACAAGGCTAACTCCACTTTCGGCTTTACCGGCGAAGTTTCTACCGCGAAAATGATCTTCCCTTCTGTTCAGGCAGCTCCATCTTTTTCTAGCTCGTTCCCACACTTGTTCCCTGCCAAGAAAAATATCCCTTGCTTGATTCCCTGTGCAATTGACCAGGTTTACTGTTTTTTCTCACATTGGAACTTAGCCTCTGTGTCTATTATTTAGGGATATTATATCTCACATCGAGAATTCTAAGAGAGATTAAGTAATATATAAAGGATTATGGTCAATCTACTAATCACCAATTAATTTTAAATTGGAAGTCCATAATTAATCCGAATCTAATGTCTATCACTGAGTTTTTGATCATAATCTGTTTTGTTCAGGATCCGTACTTCAGGCTGACTCGTGATGTTGCAGCTCGGTTAGAGTTTATAAAGCCTGCTCTGATTGAGTCAAAGTTTCTTCCTGCGTTGCGGGCAAGTGTTTTCTTAACTAGTCTTAAAAGGATATTTTTACAAGTTTAAAATTCATGCTTTCACACTATTTGAATATATACCCTTTTTTTTTATTTCTTGCAGGGAAATAATGGGAAAATGTCAGCAAGTGATCCAAATTCCGCTATTTATATGAATGATAGCAATGCCCACATTGAAAAAAATGTGAGTTTGTTTTTCTTTGGTTCTGATTCCACGTCAGAGACATGATGAAATAAGAGCATTGCTTCCACTAATCTTGATGATATTTTTTTAACATGCAGATAAAGAGTTCTGTTAGTGGTGGGCGAGATAACAAGGAAGATCAAAAAAAAATATGGAGCAAATCTGAAGGTTACCAAATTCTCTTTTTTTTTTTTTTGGTAAATAATGTTAAGATTAATACCAATTTTCTGAGTTTACATAGTTGTGGCAAGCCACTTATTACAAAATAGAAAACAGAAGCAAATTAAGGAGGATAAGAATACATAATCGAAAAGAAGAGCTGCAGCAAAGAAAAGGAGTCTTCAGCACGGGGTGGAACTGAGAGGAGGCGATCTCGCATTAGCCGATCAACTCCTGCATAGACCGCAGCTACAGGAGATGTTGCTTGCCTGAAGATGCGGTTGTTCCTCTCACGCCAAATGCTATAAACTATTACCTGCAGCAAGAGTTTTAAGACCGATCGACCACCCCTATAAGTCACGAACCGCTGGTGGTCAATGAGAGACAGCAAGGAGTCGAAAGAAGCTGGAGTTGTAGGCAGCATCCAGCCAGTGAAGCAATCCCAAACCTGTTTAGAGAAGTCACATGTGAAGAACAAGTGATCATGGGTTTCCAATCCATCAGGGCAGAGAGGACATGCCGCTGGAACGTTCATTCCCCAAGATACCAGCCTATCACGGGTTGGCAACCTTGCTTGAATAGCTAGCCACGTAACAAAGGTACATCGGGGTATCTCCTCCTTGAACCAGATAAGCTTTTGACCAAGGAACTGTAGGAGAAACCTGCCGAATGAAGTTCCACGTCCCCTTTGACGAGAATTTTGGCAAATAAGAACAAGGACCATTCCTCCACAAGAATCTGTCCCCTCCACGCGACTCTAAAGGAGCCTCCATTGTGGTTAGAACCAGTTGGAGTGTTTCTGCCTCTTCAGACCTGGCTGGAGGTAGTGACCAGAACCCATTCTGAGTTGCATTGCAAACCGTCGAGTCAAGAGGGATCTGCAGCTCCCTCGGTCCTCTCTCGCCAAACATAGAGACTAGAGGCCCAAAATCAGTCCACCAATCATACCAAAAGCTCACACTTTTCCCATCTCCAATATTACACCTCATCAAGTCGGTCACAAGAGGTCTAACCTTTAGCATCCGCTTTACCGTAGGGGAGAATCTACTGGAGTCTTCTGCAGCAGTCCAGAAACTTTGGCCAACAAATACATTACTCTTGAGCCAAGCCACCCAAATTGATCCTGACTCAGAGAAGAAAGTCCATACTCTTTTAAGCTCAAAGACTGCTTGGAACTCCTCCAATCTTCTAATACCAAGCCCTCCTTCCTGCTTAGGCCTGCAAATATTTTCCCATGACACTCTAGCGCCAGAACCTGCAGTAGTCTTGTTTTTCCAGAGAAAAGAAGCGCACATGGAGTCCACCTTGTTGTAGAACCTTTTTGGCAGAGAGAACACTGAGCTCCAGAAGTTGACCATCCCATAGATCACCGAAGATACTAGAGTAATCTTCCCCGCAAAAGATAGGCTCTTAACAGTCCAGGAGTTGAGCTTAGTGGAGATACGCTCAAGGAATGGCTGCAGCGTAGCGAAAGTGATTTTCTTCGGGTTAAGCGGGAGACCAAGATATCGAGTTGGGAATGTCCCAATTTTAAAGCCAGAGATGTCACTTATCACTGCTGCCTCAGTATTGTAAATCCACCAAAGAAGATCTCGGACTTCACATCATTCATATCAAGGCCTGTCCACTCCTTGAAGCCTGACATTACAGCCTTCACCCCAGTTATTGAGTGTCTGGATCCATCAGAAAACACAAGGAGATCATCCGCAAACAAGAGATGAGTAATCTTAGGAGTGAAGCACGAAGGATGAAGCCTAATGTGTCTCATGTCTACAGCCTTCTCCAAGAGTTTAGACAACACCTCCATAACCATTATAAAGAGGTATGGAGATATGGCATCCCCTGTCTCAAACCCTTTCTTACCAGGGAAGAACCCAGCAAGCTCACCATTAATTGCAATGGAGAACCTCGGGGAGGAGATGCACTCCCTGATCCAAGTCACGAAGAGTGGTGGGAAATTTTGCGCCTGTAGAATCTTGATAAAAAAGTCCCAACATACCGTATCGAAAGCTTTACGGATATCTATTTTCAGCATACTACTGCGATCACAGTTTGGCGACTCATACTTCCTAATCAACTCGGATGCAAGCAAAACGTTCTCTCCTAGACACCGACCCTTGAGGAAGGCAGACTGACTGCGGCTGATAGAAGATTGGAGGATAGGTTTGAGCCGGTTAGCGATAATCTTAGTGATAACCTTATAGACAATATTGCAGCAGCTAATAGGCCTGTAGTCCTTTAGCTTGCACGCTGCTGCATTCTTTGGGATAAGGGCAATAGAAGTCGTGTTCAGATCTCTTAAAAACGACCGTTCCGAAAGAACTCAGCAATGGCAGAGACCACATCGCTGCCCACAATATCCCAAGAAGCTCGAATGAATTCCACCGAATAACCATCTGGTCCTGGACTTTTGTTAAGAGGCATTGAGAAAAATGGTGCCTTTGATTTCAGCCTCCAGAACCTCTCGTTTCAGGTAAGCATGCTGTAGGTCAGAGCATCTGAAAGTATGAAGGTCTTGTAGGATATCAACACTAACCGGCGAGGAAGGCATGTCCGTTTGACCCAAAATACTCTGAAAATAAGCAGATGAGTGCGACTTAATATCCTCAATGCCTCCCAAGAAGTGATCAGATTCATCAATCAGGTAGTGGATATGGTTAGCGGCATTCCTTTGAGCCACTGTTTTGTGGTAGAAGGGGGTGTTTCTATCACCCACATCAGCCCATCGCACACGAGATCTCTGCCTATAAAATTTTTGTTCCGCATTAAGAAGTATATTCAGCTTTGCCCGCTCCCTATGCTCCTCAAATGCTGTGCTACCATCAGGCTGAGTTAGTAATGCACGCTGTAAACCTTCAACAACCACAGTCTGCTGCTTAACTCTCCCTGAAATTCCACTAAAATGCCTCTTATTTAGATCTCTGAGAACAGGCTTAAGTAACTTCATTCGACGAACCAGCTTGTACTGGTTAGTTCCAACAACTTCAGCCCCTGCCCAAGCGTCTGCAACAGTAGAAGTAAACTCCGGGTGATCAATCACATGATGATAAAATTTAAAAGGCTTACGCCCCCTCCTTCTGATCGAAGGGATCTTGAAGATACACGGAGAGTGATCAGAATGCCCCGGCTGGAGAAAGTCTGCAAAAGAATCCGGAGAGTGATAAAATTCTCTTTTGTTTAGGCACATTGATCCGATCCCTTATTGGTTTTAGTGCTATAAGAAAACTTTAACAAGTCTCTGTTTTTTTTTTTTTTTTTTCACAGGAAAGACATACCGTTTCAGTATTTGAGTTTTCTTCCTCGAAGATGATGCCGAACTTGAACACATAAAGAAGGTAAATTAGCTTTCATATACTTGCCTCGAGTTTTCCATTACCGAGAATGATGAAGTTGCTTGATGAGATTGAAAGATATAATACATTGTTTTCAGGAGTATGGAGAAGGACGAATGTTAACCGGAACAGTAAAGAATCGTCTCATCCAAGTTGTGATAGAAATTGTTGAGAGACACCGCAGGGCTCGAGCTGCTGTTACTGAAGAGGTAAAAAGAAAGTTCGATTTAATTTAAACTTCTTTTTTTATTAGACGTTTTTTTTATTGATTTTTCTTTTCTTCTTCTATATAATCAGATGGTCGATGCGTTCATGGCTGTAAGACCTCTCCCATACATGTTTGAGTAAATTCTAAGCCTCTGTAGTAGTCTCCTGAGCACAGTTGCGCCTTTGTCATGCTGAGCACAGTTGCCTATCCTGTGACACCATTTGTCCCCCTGGAGTGTTGTTGTTATTAGAAACCTGTTTGTTCTTTTTTATGACTTTTCCCATCTAAATTTTATAACTGATATTTTTATTTATATGCATTGTAATAATCATAAAAATTATAAGCTCTTACAATCTTTTGGTATCAGGGTCACAAGATCCTGCAGATCATAAACGTCGACCCAGTTATAATATTAAAACTGAATATGCCAAATACTACTCTTTTTCATGCTATCAGTTACATTCTGATCTTCTTCTCTTTTGTTCTTCTTCTTGTCATCTCTCACTCTCAGCGCATTCTTAATTTGCTACAATCTTTAAGAGGTCCGTAAAAACAGCAAATTCACAAGAAAATTTCGTTTAATCACAAATGAAAAAAGTGGTTATTGGGTTAATGTTTATTGGCGACGAGTGTGGACAAGGAGGCGTCACCGGTGTCGTTTGTGAAGCAGTTTTCGAGGTCTTTGTCATCGTTTATGGAGAAACAGTGGCGATGAAATGATGTCAGGAGCTTTCTTTGTTGAGACAACTTGCCATGTTAGCATCTGTTAATCGTGAATTTTTCTAGTGTTCGATGGTTATTTTGACTGATATAAATATTTGTGAATAATACATTTATATTACATTATTTGAAGGTAATTGATCTATACATTTATCACAATACATTATTCCAAACTTGTGTTGGTAATTGCATGCCAAAAAAATACTTGAAAAAATAGTCCGACAATTGAAACATAATATGTACAACGATATGATTATGATAATGATATAATAATAATAACATATTACAGAGTGCATAATCTTTGTCTATATGTAAATATAGTATCAGAAATCACTTATTAGGATTCTTGGGTTAATGTTAGTTTAACACCATAAGGTTTTAATCTTGACGGCAATGTTGACTTTTCTGGCAACCACGACGATAGTCGTGAGCGGGTGTACGAGTTTCTCCTTGGAATCGGGAACCTGACATCCGGGTGGCGGGTTAGGACCCAAGCAACGGTTAAACACCCCTGGATCTAAATGCTTACCCGACACTTCTGCTGCATTTCCTATTATCACGACACTACAAATCACCAATAAGCAAATCATCAAAGTTTTCATGAATTATCCTCCTCTTATTCAAAAATAAATTTTAATCTTGTGTTTTTTTTTTAAATGTTTTTCTTCGGATTACAAGGGTTTATATAGATAGTTCATATCTATTTTTATAAACCAGTGTAGATAAAATTTTCCTTCTCCGTTTCCATAATTAAGAATTACCTCCTAAATCAAGTATACAGATTTATTTTTTTAGTAATATATTTTTAGAGCATAGAGAATCGCAAACAAAAAAAAAGGGTAAAACCCATAAACTCTGTCGTTTTTTTTTTCTTTTTAAAGAAACTCTGTTGTTAATATTAGAAAGTAACCAAATGACTAAAACATGAAGGTTTCAGGAAAACCAGTGATTATTGGGTTAATGTTATTAGCGAAGAGGAAAATGTTTCGCCCCATCAACTTGATGGCATCAAGCGAACGCCGGGGATAAAACAGTGGCAGTGGTAGTGAACTTGGCTTAGCTTGGAATAGTTTTTTTTTTTTCGTATACTCAAATGAGTACAACATGAAGGTTTCAGTAAAAATGCTTACCTTTCTTTAATGATGTTTTCTTCCTCTTTGAAGAAGACCTGTCGCAACATCAGAAGAGGAATCTATGAAAAATAAATTACTGTAAAATGAGTCGAACTCGAAGGTTAATCAAAAAGTTGTTATCATCTAAAGCGATGAACCGGGGTACATCTTCACGAATCACGATCATCATCTCTAGGGGTGGGGGGGGGGGGGGGGGGGGGGGGGGGGCTGACTCTCTACCGAATAGTCTAACATGTACTAACCCATTAAGGGCTTTTAGGCCCATTACACGGCCCATTCTTAACTCAACTGATTAGATATTTAGATGTAACGGAATATTCAATCATTATCCTATTTATAATGAAAGTTTTGGGGGCTAAAGTGTAATTTAGAGAAACTCAAAAGGCATTTTCTCAACCTTATTCATTCCGCCGTCACCGTCGCCGTCGGTGAAATCTACCCTCCTCGAAGATACCCGAATACTACCCAAAGCTCGATTCTTTAACACTTTCTCGGGGTCATCCTCAATCCTCAGTGGGTAAAAACTCTCTTTTTCTCTTACTAGAACTTCTTCGATACTCTGTTTTTGATTAATCTCTCGTAAAATCGTATTCATGTCTGATGATGATCGTAAAGTTTCAAACTTTCTAGTTTTTTAAAATGATTTTGCTTTTAAAGACACAATTCTCAAAGTTCCAACCTTTTTCTAACTACTGTCTGTCTGGTTTATTATTATAGCCTGTCAATGTCCAAGATGACGTCATCAAGAACCGCTGACATCATGCGTGTGAGCTCGCATCGTGAGGTCTACGACCCCTGCGACGACTCATTCGCTCTAGTCGACGCACTACTCGCCGACCAAACCAACTTAATAAACCACAACCCTAAACTCTGTATGGAGATCGGCTGCGGAAGCGGATACGTCATCACTTCCCTCATCCTCCTCCTCAAAGACAATCTCCCCAACGTTCATTACATTGCCACAGACACGAACCCCATCGCCGCACGTGCGACGAACGAGACTCTGCAAGCTCACGGCGTCTCTGCCGAGATTGTATGCACGGACATAGCTTCTTGTCTGGAGGAGAGGCTCGCCGGGTGTGTAGACGTGGTGGTGGTGAACCCTCCTTATGTCCCCACGCCTGAGTACGAGGTTGGTGTTGAAGGGATAGCCTCTGCTTGGGCGGGAGGGGAGAACGGGAGGAGTGTTATCGATAGAGTGTTGCCTGTGGTTGATGGTTTGCTTTCTGAAAAGGGTTGGTTCTACTTGGTGACGTTGACTTCGAACTACCCGTCTGAGATTTGTTTGGTGATGAGGAAGAGAGGTTACGCGTCGAGGATCGTGGTGCAGAGGTCGACGGAGGAGGAGAATCTTATTATTCTTAAGTTCTGGAGGGAGGAAGAGGAGGTGGAGAGTGTGGACAAGGAGGCGTCACCGGTGTCGTTTGTGAAGCAGTTTTCGAGGTCTTTGTCATCGTTTATGGAGAAACAGTGGCGATGAAATGATGTCAGGAGCTTTCTTTGTTGAGACAACTTGACATGTATTTTTTTCTAGTGTTCGATTGTTATGAAAATCCGGTTCTGTGTTGGTCTATCGGTTTTGTAGATTACTAATACGAATTTGATTACAACTGCTTAGTAAAAGTTTATAATAAATCGAACATGATTACAAATTTACAGTTGCAAATGGATTGAGAAAACACTTGATATTGTTTTATGAACTTGAATATTCTCTACTCTGGTGTATATAAAAAAAAACTTGAATATTGATTTTTTCATCACTCCTTGCTCTTCTGCCATGTCATAGGAATCCTACAATTGCAAAGCCTTTGAGAATCATCAAATAGATCAAGAAGATCCAGTTTCAGTAAGCAACTCGCCTTTAATTTTTCTCATCTTGTTCAATAAATGGTTCAGTTCATGCGTAACATTCAGGGTCCGATTGGAAACTTCAGCGGAGTAAATCAGAGTAAATAGGAGAAAAAAAAAGTGGAAAGCATTAATTATTTTAATATTACTCTAGTTGTTTTTTCTTTGGTCAACAACATATGTTACTCTAGTTTACTCTGCATTATTCTAGAGTAAAAAGGTGGTGGGAAAATCAATAAAATTAAAAACCAAGCAATTAGTTTGCTTTCTAGCGCAACTTAGTGGAAACAATTTCTTACCTTTTTCATTCTGATTGGATGTATTTCAGTGGGATTCAGAGTAAAAAGTATTTACTCCAAAATTTATTACTACAATACCATCCAATTTTTTTTTTTTTGTCATCTGGTATTTTATTAAAGGTCTAGGTTCAAAATGAACAAAGCCCAATATTAACATCAAACACAAAAGGCCAACCAAAGCCCAAAAACATAAATACATTAACTTTAACAAGCTTTTAAGCCCACACAGGAAACACACATCCACCACATGAAAGCCCAATACGACTGGAAAGCGTGAGCATCCTCCACCGGAACTCCGCCATTAACGAAACTAAACTGAGAGAAGAAAGCTTGAATCCAAAGCTCCAAGATAAAAGCCGTTGAAGATTGTGTTATGTGAACCACCTCTTCCAGAGACTAAAGCCCCAACTATGGGGAGACATAAGGACCAAAACGCCATCCACCAACGACTCAAACAAGAAGATTTGACCAAATCTGATAGAAGAATTAACAACCCACATCAGAGACGGCATCAACCAGCACCATACACCAAAAAAAAATACAGATCTGGTCAAAATCAATCAAGCAAGCCACCGACCGCGACGAAAAGATCAAACCACACCACGTCTTACAAACAGTCTACCATTGAAACAGAGAAGAAATGAAAAAAAAAACAGATACAAAACGGATGTTAAAAAGAACCACACTGAGAAAATATACAAACATGAAAGCACAGCCCCGACGCTATGGAAGCCGCCAGAGCTGCAGATCTGAAAAACTGAAAGTGTTTGGTGATGAGAGAAGATGGAGCGTTTATGAGAGAGATACAAATTCAATACCATCCAATTATACTCTCAGTTTTCGCAGCTCAATATAATCCTTCCTAAATAAAATTCTTAAATCATTCCAAAGTCATGCGACTTGTAATCTTTTTTTCATAAAAGGACTTTTCATAATTTTTAGTGTTATAAAATAACTTATAACCTTTTTTATCGGAAAATTAAAATAAAGGCAAAATTTATACTTGCAAAAAGAAAATAATATAGTATAACCTCTTTAAATTAATACTCGATAAATTAATACACACTAAAAAATATACATTAATATAATTTTATAGTTTCAAATTGAATTTTTGATTCAATTAATATATCGATAAATTAATAATCTCTATAAATTAATAAAAATTTATAATTTTGGTGTACTTTCAATATTATTAGTTTATAAAGGTTTTACTGTACTCATATAAAATAATATTCGAGAGAAAACTTATTATAAAGAAGGAAAAGAAAAAATAAGGTGTAAATTATATAGAAGCAAAATATTAAAATTACTGTATATGCATAGCGCCGGTGAGTTTCACATATATTTATTTCACATAGACATTTCAATATTCAAATTCTTTCATATTTTCACGTGTATAACAATTAATAAGTCTTGTACTCATGACTCACGACTTTGAAAATTATCGTCTGATGAGACCATTAGTGATGATAAGGGCATGAAGGCTAAGACTTTTATGGCTGTAGGCTGTAGCTTTAGAAAAAAATTAGAAGTCTCGTATTAATACCATTAAATTAGAATCATCCTGAAATATACCCTTAATAAATGTTTTAAGTTTTTCAAAAATAGACTTATTTTTACAAAGGATTAATAAAATTCATTAATGGCATTTGAGTCTTTTAGTTTTAGGTCTGCAGAAATATATTTAAATGGATCAACAAATAATGGGCTTACACATATTTATAAAATATGTTACTTTTATTTAATATAAATATTTTATGCTCAAATATTAGACATATATATTCTGAAACTAAATTAATAAAAAACATAATGACATTTATAATGTTATTTTCTTAAATCTATGTATCACAAAATTAATTTTAAATCAAAAATAAGAAATAGAAAAATACAAATTTATAATAGGTCATTAATAACAAAATAAACTAATATTGTCATATTAATAAGTTTTTATATTATCTTTTTTTATTTGGATGACATAATAAAAGTTGAGTCTAAGTTTAAGACCACACATTTATGTAGTATTAAAAAGTATGTGATTAATTTAATAAAAATAAAAAATAATATCAGATATTTTGTGTTTTATTTGATCATTGGTATTAGATCACAGGTTAATAATAAATTTTGGGGTTTTTACCAGGTTCTATCGGAATTTTAATTAACGATTTTTTCATTAAATCCGAACTAGATTATATACATGGTACGGGTCTACCAGTTCAGCAGATCTGGGTCGAATATAAAAACACTTTTTAAAATTCAAACATTATTTTCAAAAAAAGTTAATTATATGTCTTTAATAAAAGTTATAAATTCATGTAAATCACTTTTGACCAAATATTTGTTCTATTTATTTTTATTTTTAAGAGAAAACAAAATATTGACCACTTTATATGTTTTAGCAATAATTTATATAATTATAAATCTTTAAAATATATAATAGCCCAAGTAAAAATTTCGGATAAAACATTGTTTAACTTATTTTACAAACATAAAACGGTTGTATGATGCATTTTAAATTTCGCTATACAGTATACACTATTACAAACCCGTATAATTGAAACTTGATCATGTTACAGTTATATAATAAAACGAATAATAGTTAATTTTTTTTTTTTGTCAATGATAACTTTGGACCTAAATCCTCAAACTGAGGTAAGAAGAGATCGAACTCTTAATGTCAGGATCCGAAGGAAAAGCTCAGTTGCCACTTGATTACGAACAACCTGACAAATACTCCCTCTGTTTTTAAATAATACATGTTTTGAGATTTTCACACTTTTTAATAAAACATATTAAATTTTACTTATTAGTGCATAGTTTTTTTGTTATTTTATATTTCCTATATTTCTAAACCAATAAAATTTCAAGAAATACAATTAATGTTTTTGAGATTCACAATTATTCATAATTAGTTGACAAAAATCACATTGAAAATATGAAAAAATACATCTTTTTGAAAACAAAAAAAATTCCTAAAACATACATCTTTAAAAAACAGAGGGAATAATAGTTAATCTTTATACTGAAAAAACAACAAAAAACCCTGCCCTTTCATCACAATCTAGTTCTAGCTTAAAAAAAAAAAGCAAAGAAACGTGAAGAGAAAATAGAAGTTAAAGCTTTTAATGTTTTTAGGGACTTGAGAAAGTTTAGGAAATCCAAAGTGTAATTGGTAAAATATTGAATTTACAAACTTTAGATCATTGTAAAGTCTTTAAATTTTTAAAATTCAAATCCCCAATCACTACCCACAACTTTTTCTATTTTGCCTATCATGATTGATTTCAGTTCTCACTTGTATAGTTCTATTTAGAAAAAGAAAACCTAAAAGATCAGACATAATCTCCCCCACTAAACAGGGTTTCTTGTGTGTTTATTGGATCTCTACCATATAGGCTATTGTGAAGACTGACGAAGTCACGGATTAAATCGAGTTTAATGAAGACCATCGTAAGTGAAGGACAAAGACATAAGTTAACACGTTAAAAGAATAAGCACATGTTTGTCTACGTCAGGACTCTTCTTCAGGTCAGGCTATATGATTTCCAATTTTCCATACGCTGCCTGCTCATTATATAAACCTCACGTTTTAATCTGTAACTGGACACATTACACACCTAAAATAACTAATAAAGACACCAACACAGAGACACAAGAAAATGAAATATATTTGTGGTTGGTTGCTTTGTTTCTGGTTCTCTCTTTGGTAATTTCATCTTATGCAGCTTCAACTCAACCATACCAATTCCGGAAACTTTGTAAGGAGTCCTAACTATTTATTATCATCCGATTTTGCTCCGTATATTCCGTTTTATTTTACTAACTAAAGTTAATTTATCCAACAGTGCGATCTGTAGCATCACCTAGTAAATCAAGATCCGGCGGCGGTGGATCTTAGCAAGGCGAAAATCAGCTCGAGATACATGCTATTTGTCACTTATCAGCCACGCAGCCTCATGATCAAATCGATACCTTCCGTTCTTTGTTGTTTCTATCATTTTGATAACAATCCCTGTCGATATATAGCTAGTTATGCGTGGCTTGTCTTTTTTTTTTTTTTTTTTTGTCCACAGTATGTGTGATCTTGTCTTGTGCGTGTATTGTGTATGTGCCTTGTTCACTCTTCAACTCTGTTTGTCTTGTAAAAAGAAGAAAATGTCTTCTCTTTTTAACAAAAACATCATTTTAATAAAAAAAATGTTTTTGTAAAATAAACTAAAAGAGAGCTAAATATAATTCACTGAACTAATTTTACATATATATAGTCTACTGCATGTATTGAGTCTACAACTATGAGAACAAAAATATTTTTACCAAAATTGATTATCAACGTTGGTTTTTCGTCTCATGCAAGTGTTGGGAAAACTCACCACACAAACTCGCTGAAGCACTTTCTGATGCACTTGTCGTAGTACGTTAAAAAGTATGAGTTTGTAGATCTATGGAGAACAGAAGAAAGAACACGGAATTATAGAAGATAGACACAAGAATTTGATGTCCCAGGGTTCACCTAAACGTGGTTACGTCTGGGGCCTGGCAATGAGGCAATTTCACTATAATAAGTACAAAGACATAGCACCTCTCTCTCTCTCTCACAACAAGCCACAAGTCGGCTTGCTTGGTCACTTTTGACCTTTCGGACCTTGCCAAGGTTTCTAAGAAAAGAGTACACATGAGCTCCTCTTATATAGTAGGAGTTTATTACATTAACCTAGTTGGATTAGGGGCATTCGCCCCTTTCCATAAACCTATTAGGAAATATTCCAAAATACTTGCAACTTCCATAACTCCATGAGAAGTAATATTTCCAGGAACCTATCACCTTCAATAAAGTGATATTTCTTTTTCCTAATATGACATCCTTGTCTTGGTTTAAGTTATGCGATCTTGTTTGATTTCCATCACCAAATCTTGACGAAGTCCCTGAAGTATTCGCTGACGTAGTCTCTGAAGTAGTCTCGAATCCCAACAAACTCCACCTTGATGACATCAAACATGATCCACTACTTAGGTTAAGCAAACTCGTGCTTTGCCAGATGAAGTCGATGCTCTTGACCATCCCCAAGAAATTTAACAGCTTTCCTCAAACTCAGGAACCACCTTGGTTACAATATCAGCAGGATCTCTTGAAGTATTTAACTTCTACACGCTTGCATCACCTGAGCGATATCCTTGATGAAGTGCACCTTTCTGCTGACATGCTTAGCCTTCTCACGATCACATTGTTCTTTACTGGAAACAATGAACGTTGAGAGTCACACGATATCACCATCGTGTCTTGCCTGAATCCAAGCTCTTACACTAAGCCACTTTTAACACATTCCTTCTATGACACCTCCTACCAGCGCCACTTCTATGACACATCCAACCAGCGCCATACACTCTGCTTTAGTCGTTGACAGAGTCACTACAGTTTGTAGTCTTGATCTCCTAGCTGATTTGTATCACCACCAGCCATGTAAACATAATCCGAGATCAACAATCTTTTGTCCAAAACAGGAAGCAAAGATCCGAATCCACAAAACTTTCAACTATAAACACACTTCATTCTTCTCTGAAGCATAGT
>NW_026616495.1:0-24355 GCF_000801105.2 Raphanus sativus | reverse complement strand
CATCTGGATAGAAAGTGGGATATCTTCTTACTCACAACTCCTATGAGATTAATCAACTTCGTGGTTATTCTCCACTGATTAGTGGTTCCAAATAAAGCTTCTTAGATCGTGGTTCTGATATCACTCAAATTACCCTTAGGAGTGAATTACTCTCTCAAATAAGAGGTTCAATTGTAATACTTAGGGATCGAATCCACAGAGACTCAAGGATTACACAATAGATTAAATAGTATTAAAATAATGCTGGACAAATATGTCTTAAATAGTAAATTAAATGGTGAGCAAGGCAGTTGCTCGATTGATTTGATTTGAGGTTGTTAACAGAAGGAAAGGTAGCTAGATTTAGGTATTATCTCAGGTGTGACAAGTTTGCAAGTTAATTAGGGTTTTTAGTATTCATAGTTCTGAACTCAAACTTTTAGTTTAATCAAATGATTAACTACGCTTGGATCTCGGGTCATCAACTCTCGTTCGATGATCATAAGAAAGTGTCGATCGATAATTCAATGGAACATCGATCGATGCACCTTTCACAATATCGACCGATACAACCCTAGTTGCGTCAATCGATATTGCTTCCAGCGAGCCTTAAGATCAGGTTTGATGGGTTCTCTAATCTAACTAGGAACAACTCTCGTTTGTTCTCAGTCAGATTAGAACACACTAGTTTAGTTTTCAGGAAACTGTTAAGTTCTCACTTATTCAAATTAATCCTAAGATCTAGGTCAAGGATGACTAATCCTAAACAAAGTATTAAGAACAACTAGATGAAGAACTATATTTTAAACACCCTAACAATGGTTTATTTGCAATACATGAGTCAACCTTATGAGAAACCTAAATCTAACAATGAGACTACTCAAACATATTCATAAGAAACATTATGATGGTCTGAATAATACTGCAATAGAAAAGTAAGAGAAGAACAAAGTAAAGAAACAAAGGGAGTTCAAGATCTTCTCTCTCTCAAGGTGCTCAGATCTCTCTCTCCAATCCTAAGCTTTCTCTCTCTCTAGAATAGTATGAAGCATAGCAGCCAACAATGGCTTAGAAAACAGTAAAATAGGGTTTCTGGTCGACCAAGGGTATAAGGGTAATTTGTGGTTACTTCTGGGCTTCAGTTGGTCATAAAATATACTCAGCCCACATTCTGATGTCCCTGTCGATCGACATGCAGTGTGCTGCATCGAACGACATACAATTCTCTTCTCGACAGCTTCCTCTCGCGAGGCAGACTGGCCACTCTTCAGTAAAACAGGCATAACTTCTGCTACAGGATGCGGATTGACCTCAGACCGGTGGCATTGGAAAGCTAACTCAAAGCTCTATCTTGTGTACAGTTCTGCACTGCGAAAGACTCAGACCGGTGAGAATGTCTTCATCGAGAGCTAAAAATCTGAAGCGTCTGTACAGTTCTGCACTGCGAAAGACTCCAAAAGGCACCAAAATCACCTTATATCTCCAAATCGTCCATGAACCTGTAAATACTTTAAATAGAATCCAATACATAATAAATTGTATATAAAACACTTATATACCATGGGTAAAAATAGGTAAAATCCATGGTATATCAACTCCCCCAGACTTATCCTTTTGCTTGTCCTCAAGCAAAACAAACAGACAGTCTCTCTGAGAGAGGTTTAAAAACAGCAGGGTCTCTAAGGATTTTAAAAACTAAGTTCATCATCTCCAGTAGTGCAAACCAAATCATTAAACATCCTAACTTTAGAAGCACATTATACAATATCCTAGTATAGCAACCAAATTCCACTAGTTCCACAACCTAACAGATCCTGTCTGACAATCCCCTCTACTAACCTCATTTCTTGCATAAAAATAAAAGTGTAGGCTTTACCTTGGGAGTATCGATTACAGGACACATGGATTCAACTCAAGCAAGTTTCTGAACACACAGGTAGTCTTCTCTGATCCCTTTCTCCCCTCACTCTCTTCTCTGAATCTCTTATTAGTTTCAATTTCAATGAATTTCGATGCTGATTCAGACCATCTATTTCATCTCATTGACATTGCATACATTCTCATAACTCATACATTTCTTGCAACTAATGCATTCCATGTAACTTTTTGGGCAAAGTGTAGGCGAATAGTGGGATCATGGGTAATGTACCTACCCATCGCTTCCACAATGTGTGATCATTCTCGAGATTTAGAATAATGGGGTCGCTGGAGACACTCCTACCCCTCTGCCTCTCAAGAAGTCATCTCAATCTTTTATTTAACTTTAAAACTTAGATCTTTGAGATGCCGAAGAGAGAGAAGGAAGGGAACCAGAAACACACAGACTTTTTACCTTCCAGACTTGCAGGAGGATTCCGATCCAATGTATACCAAGCCCCAAGACAAGCAAATCAAGTCAGTATTAGATTGGAGGTCAGCTTTGGTTCCTTCAAACAATCTCAGCAAGTGCAAACATAGTTGACAGGTTGATCCACTTTAGTATCTATAGTACTTCTGCAGTCAGTAAATCTAAGACTGGTCTAAAGAGTGGTTAGATGACAAATAATAAATCGATTAAGATATATCCCCTTCTTGACTCAATAAAAACTTTTTGAAAACGTTTTAAATAAGACTCATAAAGTAGATAAACGTTAGTAATCCCCCCAGACTTAAATTACACTGTCCTCAGTGTAAAACAGTCAGTGGTAGGGTGAAAATCATAAAGCATAAGTACGAAATTTAACAAGTAAAAACGACATACCAGCTCGCTGATGTCTGTGTCAATCGACACAATGAAGTGACAATCGATCGTTTTACCTGAAGCGCTGTCGAACGATATCAACATGGTCTCATCGGTCGATCTGCTGAACAATCGTCTACTCGTATCTGATAGTGGGTTGCCTCCCACTCAGCGCTTGTTTTATGTCATTGAAGCTCGACATTCGTGTTATATCAATTGGTAGGTGGCAGTCCAAGACTTGTAATTTGTCTGTCTGGTCTCTCTGCTTCCGCCCAATATTTCTTTACTCATTGTCCATTCACCTTGAACTCTTCTCCCTTAGAGTTGATTAGCAATATGGCTCCAGAGGGGCTTACCTCTTTAACAGTGAAGGGACCACACCAGCGGGAACTTAATTTTCCAGGAAATATTGCCAAACGAGAATTATACAAAAGCACCTGATCATTCGGTTCGAAATGTCTAGATATGATCTTCTTGTCGTGATAAGCTTTTGTCCTCTCTTTGTATAACTTTGAATTTTCATAAGCGTGATATTTGATTTCATCTAACTCATTCAGCTGAATTAATCTCCTTTCCTTAGCAGGTTTGACGTCGAAGTTCATCATTTTTACAGCCCATGCCGCCTTGTATTCTAACTCCACCGGAAGGTGACATGATTTTCCATAAAGTAGGTGAAATGGTGTAGTTCCGAGTGGCGTCTTAAATGCAGTTCTATAAGCCCAAAGTGCATCATCCAGTTTTGTGGACCAATCTTTTCTTGTTTTCCCTACCGTTTTTTCCAGGATTTCCTTGATTTGACGGTTTGAAACTTCTACTTGTCCATTGGTCTGAGGATGATAAGGCGTAGCTACTCGATGGTGGACTCCATGCTTCGCAAGCAGATTATCAAACACTTTGTTAATAAAATGAGAGCCTCCATCGCTTATTACCACTCTAGGAACTCCGAATCTAGGAAAAATGATGCTTTTGAAAAGTTTCACGACTACAGCAGCATCGTTTGTCGGGGATGCTATTGCTTCTACCCAATTAGATACATAGTCGACAGCCACTAGGATATATTTGTTCCCGTATGAAGAAGGAAAAGGGCCCATAAAGTCGATGCCCCAACAATCAAAGACTTCTACTTCTAATATGAAATTATGTTTCATTTCGTGTCTTTTGCTTATTTTTCCTCTTCGTTGGCAGCGATCACATTTTGCTATATAAGATTGTGCATCACGAAACATGGTTGGCCACCAAAAACCAGCCTGAAGAATTTTTGACACTGTCTTAAAACTCGCAAAATGTCCAGCATAATCAGATCCATGACAGTGGAAAAGTATATCCGGAACTTCAACCTCTGCAATGCAGCGTCTATATATTTTGTCAGCACAATGTTTATAGAGATATGGTTCGTCCCAATGATATCGTCTGACTTCTCTTAGGAACTTTTTCCTTGAGTAACCTTGGAGGCCTTCTGGTTCCACGTCAGCAGCTAGATAATTTACTATATCAGCATACCAAGGTCGGTTTTTAAAATTTCCGTCAATTGCGTGAACCCCCAGACTTAGACTTCTACCCCCAGGAGAATCAAATTCAGATTGCATAGAGCTATATGCAACATTGACATTTATATAACCTATCAATTCGTCTTGTTTTGTGTGGGTCCGCTGGTTGTCTAAGGTGTCGATCGATTCTTCATGTAGGGTGCCGATCGATTTTTCCTCAAACGTTGAACACATGTTGCCAATGAACGCAGAGTCTGTTTGATAGACGTTTTCTATGGGCAGTGAGTCTTCAATTGGAATATCGTCTTCGACTCTAATTCGTGAAAGATGATCAGTAACTCCGTTTTCTACTCCTCTTTTATCTTTTATTTCGATATCGAATTCTTGTAGGAGCAGGATCCATCTCACAAGTCTTGGCTTTGCGTCTTTCTTCTGCATTAAGTATTTCAAGGCAGCGTGGTCGGTCTGGACAACTACTTTTGAGCCAACTAAGTAGGGGCGAAATTTTTCGAAAGCAAAAACAACTGCTAGTAACTCTTTTTCGGTCATCGCATAGTTTCTTTGTGCATCATCCAGAGTCCTACTAGCATAGCAGATAACATGTAACTTCTTATCCTTTTTCTGCCCAAGTACTGCTCCTACAGCAAAGTCGCTTGCGTCGCAGATTATTTCGAAAGGTAAATTCCAATCCGGAGCTTGCACAATGGGAGCAGTCACTAGAGCTGTCTTAATTTCTTGAAAAGCTCTTAGGCACTCAGGGGTAAAGTTTAATTTGACTTCTTTGCCCAGGAGAGATGTAAGGGGTATGGTTATTTTGCTAAAATCTTTTACGAATCTCCTGTAGAAACCAGCATGTCCCAGAAAACTTCTTACATCTTTTACATTGGTCGGTGTTGGCAAACCTGTCATCACTTCTATTTTAGCTTTATCCACCTCGATACCGGCTGCAGATACCTTGTGGCCTAAAACAATCCCATCGTAACCATAAAATGGAATTTCCCCAATTTAGAACAAGATTTTTCTCCTCACATCTAGCTAATACCTTGCACAAGTTGTTGAGGCATGATGTAAAATCGGATACATACACCGAGAAATCATCCATGAAGACTTCCATGAAATCCTCGATCATATCTGTAAAGATAGACATCATGCATCTCTGGAAGGTAGCAGGAGCATTACAAAGCCCAAAGGGCATCCTTCGGTATGCGAATGTACCATATGGACAAGTGAATGTGGTCTTTTCCTGATCCTCAGGATGAATAGGGATTTGGAAAAATCCTGAATATCCGTCGGGAAAACAGTAGTACTGATGATTCGCTAATCTTTCGAGCATTTGGTCGATGAAGGCAGGGGAAAATGATCCTTCCTAGTGGCGGCATTTAATTTCCTATAATCAATACACATTCGATGCCCAGTGACGGTTCTGGTAGGAATGAGTTCGTCTTTATCGTTCTTCACCACTGTAATACCTCCCTTTTTCGGAACGACATGCACCGGGCTTACCCAATTACTATCTGAAATCGGGTAAATGATTCCGGCATCGAGTAGTTTAATGATTTCCTTCTTAACTACTTCTTTCAGGTTTGGGTTTAGCCTTCTTTGGTGTTCTATTGATGGTTTCGATTTATCTTCTAAATGAATGCGGTGCATGCATAGAGTTGGAGAGATACCAGGAATATCTTCGAGAGAATACCCGAGAGCTTTCCTATACTTGCGCAATTTTTCAGTAGCAATGCAAGTTCTCCATCATTCAGGTTGGCATTAACGATTACAGGATAAGAATTATCATAGAGAAAAGCGTATTTGAGTCCAGCGGGTAATTGTTTCAACTCGACCTTCGGTGCTTTTTCAGAGCTCAAATTGTCCAGCGAAGATGGTTGTCGATCGATGGTACGTTGTCGATATCGATCGACGTTGATTTTTGACTCGTCGTTTTCCTCTTCATCAACATTTTTTATTTCCTCGCTTGCGTTCATCAGCCGCGTATATTCGTCAGTCCTGTTATCTATGCTAAACATGTTTCTTTCAGTGGTAGAAAGGTCATTTTCTAAGGGGTCATCTGAGCGTAGATCCGCGAAAGATTCTTCAGCTTGCTCAGAGATGTCATCCACGTAGAATGCTCGATTATCGATTAGGGGATGCTTGATTAATTTTTCCATGTCAAAAGTCATTGAAATGTCTCCAATGTTCAAACGTAATCGTCCTTCCTTTACGTCAATTATCGCTCCAGCTGTGGCTAGGAAAGGTCTTCCTAAAATAAGGGGATCCTTTGGTTCATGCTTGTATTTTAACACAACGAAGTCCGTTGGTATATGACAATTGTTTATCTTTATAGGTACGTCCTCAAGTAGTCCTTCTGGTACTCGAATGGATCTATCAGCAAGAACCAGGGTTATTTGGGTTGGTTTAAATTCGTCAAACCCGAGGGATATAGCAACAGAGTAAGGCATAAGGTTGACGCTGGAGCCTAGATCGCAAAGTGATCTATCAAATCGTTTATCTTTTATGTTGCAATCTAGAACAAAACTTCCAGGGTCAGGTCTTTTGATCGGCATTTCGCCTTGGATTATGGCACTTACATCTTTAGAAACCATCATGACACTGTTTTCCGACGATGGAAAACTTTTGGATACCATGTCTTTCACATATTTCTTAATGGGAGGTGAAACTTTCATGGCATCACTCAGTGGCATTTCAACTGTGATATTTTCGAGGGCTTTCTTGCAAATTGCTTTATCCAATTCTCGTTTTGTCTGCGACGTGTTGGGAGGGAAGGGTGTCAAAGGTTTGTACACTCTCTCTATTACCGGTTCGACGGGTGTCGTTCTCGGTGTAGTAGGTGTAAGACGTCGATCGATGATTGCATCACCACGTCGATCGATGTTCTTGCCCTTCCGTCGATCGATAGCTGCATCTTCCTTTTTATCGTCGCTGAGGTTAATCGGGTCAGAATCATCAAGAGTTATTGGTTTGGATCCACATTTTTCAGTTCTCTCTCCTTCAGCGAGTTCGCCATTGGAAACACTTTCTCTTGTAGTTGGAACAAGGCGTTTCCCGCTCCTTAGAAGTACAGAGCAGACTTGACGTTTTGGGTTTGTGTCGACCTTTCTAGGGAGACATTCTTTTTCTCTTCGGACAAACTCATCGTCGTGGGAAACTCGGCTATTCAAAATTTTTACATGATCGCTCAAAGCCTTAAATTTCTTATCGAAATTAGAGCACATGGAATCTAATCTTACATCAACATCCAGGACCGTTTTCTGCTGGTCTTTCAAAATTTCTTCCAGTTTAGATTCCACAATGCTCTCATGAGTTTGTTCTTCCTCATGGCTTCTTGTAGACCTCATGTTTATCTGCGGGTTAACAAGTTTTTGTTCGCAAAAGACAATCTGATCGATGAGGTTTACATGTTCCTCTTCATCTCCTTCATGTGAAAAGGTCTTGGATATCCGATCTCCATTGGAAATCTCCCTCTTTCTCCTCTCGAGATCAACCTTCGCGGTACTAATGCTGGTTGCCACATTTTCAATTAGCCTCGTGGCTTCTTGGGGGCTTCTAGTTTTGAAGTTCCCTTGACTTGCAGCGTCCAAAGTCGATTGGTATATCAAATCGAGACCTCTGAAGAAAATATTAAGTAGTTGAATCTCAGAAAATCCATGATGGGGGCAGTCTCGCTGGTAGCCTTTGAATCTCACCCAAGAGGCTTTAAAAGCTTCAGCAGTGCCTTGAGAAAAATTATAGATATTTTTCCTAAATTCTTCGGTCCGTGCATCATCGAAGAAATTTTTGAGAAAGGCACTTTTGATATCGCTCCAGCAAGTCAGAGATCCTGGGCGCAGTTGTTTCAGCCAGCAGGTCGCGTCTCCATCAAGAGAATGCGGGAAGAGTTTGCAGAATAGGTAGTCTTCGGAAACTCCCTGCATCTTTATGTTAGACACAAAGTCCTCAAGTGCTTCGATATGGTCTATGGGATTTTCATGAGGGAGACCATGAAAGGGGTTTTTACCTACTAGAGATAAATATTTTGGTTTCAATTCAAAGTCTTTCCTCTGAATCGCTGGTGGGCGGATCGCAGACCTGTTGGTGTATAACCGATCAGGTCTGTTGTAATCTCCAATCGTTTGGTAACGCTCCAGTCCAGCATTCAAAACAACAGCTATTCCAACAGGGATTGCAGTCCTATGTCTATAATTAATTTGGTTTGATGCATTGCATACTTGATCTTTTTCATTTCTTAGAACTACTTTTCCATTATTGAAATTCGTAAGCACAGACTTACCTGCTTCCGGCTGGTGGGCGTCGATCGATGTGTGTAAATCAGGGTCAATCGATTTTGGTTGACCGGTATCGATCGATTCCAGCAGTGAAGTGTCGATCGTCTCGTTCGTCGATACGTCGCTCGATATGCTCATATCTGCGCCGATCGATTGTCTGGCCGAGACTTGTGTTCTTCTCCTAAGTACCTTTGTCAGTAGGAAGGTGAAAAACTTTTAAGCAACAGAATGTAAAATCTAGACTATATTATAAATTTAATCTACTGGTAATAAGAATGAGTCCCCGGCAACGGCGCCAAATTTGATATCACTCAAATTACCCTAAGGAGTGAATTACTCTCTCAAATAAGAGGTTCAATTGTAATACTTAGGGATCGAATCCACAGAGACTCAAGGATTACACAATAGATTAAATAGTAAAAATAAAGCTGGACAAATATGTCTTAAATAGTAAATTAAATGGTGAGCAAGGCAGTTGCTCGATTGATTTGATTTGAGGTTGTTAACAGAAGGAAAGGTAGCTAGATTTAGGTATTATCTCAGGTGTGACAAGTTTGCAAGTTAATTAGGGTTTTTAGTATTCATAGTTCTGAACTCAAACTTTTAGTTTAATCAAATGATTAACTACGCTTGGATCTCGGGTCATCAACTCTCGTTCGATGATCATAAGAAAGTGTCGATCGATAATTCAATGGAACATCGATCGATGCACCTTTCACAATATCGACCGATACAACCCTAGTTGCGTCAATCGATATTGCTTCCAGCGAGCCTTAAGATCAGGTTTGATGGGTTCTCTAATCTAACTAGGAACAACTCTCGTTTGTTCTCAGTCAGATTAGAACACACTAGTTTAGTTTTCAGGAAACTGTTAAGTTCTCACTTATCCAAATTAATCCTAAGATCTAGGTCAAGGATGACTAATCCCAAACAAAGTATTAAGAACAACTAGATGAAGAACTATATTTTAAACACCCTAACAATGGTTTATTTGCAATACATGAGTCAACCTTATGAGAAACCTAAATCTAACAATGAGACTACTCAAACATATTCATAAGAAACATTATGATGGTCTGAATAATACTGCAATAGAATAAGTAAGAGAAGAACAAAGTAAAGAAACAAAGGGAGTTCAAGATCTTCCCTCTCTCAAGGTGCTCAGATCTCTCTCTCCAATCCTAAGCTTTCTCTCTCTCTAGAATAGTATGAAGCATAGCAGCCAACAATGGCTTAGAAAACAGTAAAATAGGGTTTCTGGTCGACCAAGGGCATAAGGGTAATTTGTGGTTACTTCTGGGCTTCAGTTGGTCATAAAATATACTCAGCCCACATTCTGATGTCCCTGTCGATCGACATACAATCCTCTTCTCGACAGCTTCCTCTCGCGAGGCAGACTGACCACTCTTCAGTAAAACGGGCATAACGTCTGCTACAGGATGTGGATTGACCTCAGACAGGTGGCATTGGAAAGCTAACTCAAAGCTCTATCTTGTGTCAAAAGATGGGATAAATCCAACGGTGAGAAGGTCTTCATCGAGAGCTAAACATCTGAAGTGTCTGTACAGTTCTGCACTGCGAAAGACTCCAAAAGGCACCAAAATCACCTTATATCTCCAAATCGTCCATGAACCTGTAAATACTCTAAATAGACTCCAATACATAATAAATTGTATATAAAACACTTATATACCATGGGTAAAAATAGGTAAAATCCATGGTATATCAACTCCCCCAGACTTATCCTTTTGCTTGTCCTCAAGCAAAACAAACAGACAGTCTCTCTGAGAGAGGTTTAAAAACAGCAGAGTCTCTAAGGATTTTAATAACTAAGTTCATCATCTCTCCAGTAGTGCAAACCAAATCATTAAACATCCTAACTTTAGAAGCACATTATACAATATCCTAGTATAGCAACCAAATTCCACTAGTTCCACAACCTAACAGATCCTGTCTGACAATCCCCTCTACTAACCTCATTTCTTGCATAAAAATAAAAGTGTAGGCTTTACCTTGGGAGTATCGATTACAGGACACATGGATTCAACACAGGTAGTCTTCTCTGATCCCTTTCTCCCCTCTTCTCTCTTCACTGAATCTCTTATTAGTTTCAATTTCAACAGGTTTCGATGCCACAAAGGTCATCTAGTCCATCTCATTGACATTTCCATTGTAACTCATACATTTTTGACAAAGTGTAGCGAATAATGGGGTCTCAGGTAATTTACCTATCCCTCGTTTCCACAATGTGTGATCATCCTCGAGATTTAGAATAATGGGGTCGCTGGAGACACTCCTACCCCTCTGCCTCTCAAGAAGTCATCTCAATCTTTTATTTAACTTTAAAACTTAGATCTTTGAGATGCCGAAGAGAGAGAAGGAAGGGAACCAGAAACACATAGACTTTTTACCTTCCAGACTTGCAGGAGGATTCCGATCCAATGTATACCAAGCCCCAAGACAAGCAAATCAAGTCAGTATTAGATTGGAGGTCAGCTTTTGTTCCTTCAAACAATCTCAGCAAGTGCAAACATAGTTGATAGGTTGATCCACTTTAGTATCTATAGTACTTCTGCAGTTAGTAAATCTAAGACTGGTCTAAAGAGTGGTTAGATGACAAGTAATAAATCGATTAAGATATATCCCCTTCTTGACTCAATAAAAACTTTTTGAAAACGTTTTAAATAAGACTCATAAAGTAGATAAACGTTAGTAATCCCCCCAGACTTAAATTACACTGTCCTCAGTGTAAAACAGTCAGTGGTAGGGTGAAAATCATAAAGCATAAGTACGAAATTTAACAAGTAAAAACGACATACCAGCTCGCTGATGTCTGTGTCGATCGATACAATGAAGTGACAATCGATCGTTTTACCTGAAGCGCTGTCGAACGATATCGACATGGTCTCATCGGTCGATGTGCTGAGCAATCGTCTACTCGTATCTGTTTTCTTTTTCTTTTCTTTTTTTTTTTTTAACAATAAGCAAAAGTTATTAGTAATAATCAAAACTAAACTTTGAAGAAATTACCTGATAGTGGGTTGCCTCCCACTCAGCGCTTGTTTTATGTCATTGAAGCTCGACATTCATGTTATATCAATTGGTAGGTGGCAGTCCAAGACTTGTAATTTGTCTGTCTGGTCTCTCTGCTTCCGCCCAATAGTGCTTTACTCATTTTCCATTCACCTTGAACTCTTCTCCCTTAGAGTTGATTAGCAATATGGCTCCAAAGGGGCTTACCTCTTTAACAGTGAAGGGACCACACCAGCGGGAACTTAGTTTTCCAGGAAATATTGCCAAACGAGAATTATACAAAAGCACCTGATCATTCGGTTCGAAATGTCTAGATATGATCTTCTTGTCGTGATAAGCTTTTGTCCTCTCTTTGTATAACTTTGAATTTTCATAAGCGTGATATCTGATTTCATCTAACTCATTCAGCTGAATCAATCTCCTTTCCTTAGCAGGTTTGACGTCAAAGTTCATCATTTTTACAGCCCATGCCGCCTTATATTCTAACTCCACCGGAAGGTGACATGATTTTCCATAAAGTAGGTGAAATGGTGTAGTTCCGAGTGGCGTCTTAAATGCAGTTCTATAAGCCCAAAGTGCATCATCCAGTTTTGTGGACCAATCTTTTCTTGTTTTCCCTACCGTTTTTTCCAGGATTTCCTTGATTTGACGGTTTGAAACTTCTACTTGTCCATTGGTCTGAGGATGATAAGGCGTAGCTACTCGATGGTGGACTCCATGCTTCGCAAGCAGCTTATCAAACACTTTGTTAATAAAATGAGAGCCTCCATCGCTTATTACCACTCTAGGAACTCCGAATCTAGGAAAAATGATGCTTTTGAAAAGTTTCACGACTACAGCAGCATCGTTTGTCGGGGATACTATTGCTTCTACCCACTTAGATACATAGTCGACAGCGACTAGGATATATTTGTTCACGTATGAAGAAGGAAAAGGGACCATAAAGTCGATGCCCCAACAATCAAAGACTTCTACTTCTAATATGAAATTCTGTTTCATTTCATGTCTTTTGCTTATTTTTTCTCTTCGTTGGCAGCAATCACATTTTTCTATATAAGATTGTGCATCACGAAACATGGTTGGCCACCAAAAACCAGCCTGAAGAATTTTTGACACTGTCTTAAAACTCGCAAAATGTCCAGCATAATCAGATCCATGACAGTGGAAAAGTATATCCGGAACTTCAACCTCTGCAATGCAGCGTCTATATATTTTGTCAGCACAATGCTTATAGAGATATGGTTCGTCCCAATGATATCGTCTAACTTCTCTTAGGAACTTTTTCCTTGAGTAACCTTGGAGGCCTTCTGGTTCCACGTCAGCAGCTAGATAATTTAATATATCAGCATACCAAGGTCGGTTTTTTAAAATTTCCGTCAATTGCGTGAACCCCCAGACTTAGACTTCTACCCCCAGGAGAATCAAATTCAGATTGCATAGAGCTATATGCAACATTGACATTTATATAACCTATCAATTCGTCTTGTTTTGTGTGGGTCCGCTGGTTGTCTAAGGTGTCGATCAATTCTTCATGTAGGGTGCCGATCGATTTTTCCTCAAAAGTTGAACACATGTTGCCAATGAACGCAGAGTCTGTTTGATAGACGTTTTCTATGGGCAGTGAGTCATCAATTGGAATATCGTCTTCGACTCTAATTCGTGAAAGATGATCAGCACCTCCGTTTTCTACTCCTCTTGTATCTTTTATTTCGATATCGAATTCTTGTAGGAGCAAGATCCATCTCACAAGTCTTGGCTTTGCGTCTTTCTTCTGCATTAAGTATTTCAAGGCAGCGTGGTCGGTGTGGACAACTACTTTTGAGCCAACTAAGTAGGGGCGAAATTTTTCGAAAGCAAAAACAAATGCTAGAAACTCTTTTTCGGTCGTCGCATAGTTTCTTTGTGCATCATCCAGAGTCCTACTAGCATAGCAGATAACATGTAACTTCTTATCCTTTTTCTGCCCAAGTACTGCTCCTACAGCGAAGTCGCTTGCGTCGCAGATTATTTCGAAAGGTAAATTCCAATCCGGAGCTTGCACAATGGGAGCAGTCACTAGAGCTGTCTTAATTTCTTGAAAAGCTCTTAGGCACTCAAGGGTAAAGTTGAATTTGACTTCTTTGCCCAGGAGAGATGTAAGGGGTATGGTTATTTTGCTAAAATCTTTTACGAATCTCCTGTAGAAACCAGCATGTCCCAGAAAACTTCTTACATCTTTTACATTGGTCGGTGTTGGCAAACCTATCATCACTTCTATTTTAGCTTTATCCACCTCGATACCGGCTGCAGATACCTTGTGGCCTAAAACAATCCCATCGTTAACCATAAAATGGCATTTCTCCCAATTTAGAACAAGATTTTTCTCCTCACATCTAGCTAATACCTTACACAAGTTGTTGAGGCATGATGTAAAATCGGATCCATACACCGAGAAATAATCCATGAAGACTTCCATGAAATCCTCGATCATATCTGTAAAGATAGACATCATGCATCTCTGGAAGGTAGCAGGAGCATTACAAAGCCCAAAGGGCATCCTTCGGTATGCGAATGTACCATATGGACAAGTGAATGTGGTCTTTTCCTGATCCTCAGGATGAATAGGGATTTGGAAAAATCCTGTATATCCGTCGAGAAAACAGTAGTACTGATGATTCGCTAATCTTTCGAGCATTTGGTCGATGAAGGGCAGGGGAAAATGATCCTTCCTAGTGGCGGCATTTAATTTCCTGTAATCAATACACATTCGATGCCCAGTGACGGTTCTCGTAGGAATGAGTTCGTCTTTATCATTCTTCACCACTGTAATACCTCCCTTTTTCGGTACGACATGCACCGGGCTTACCCAATTACTATCTGAAATCGGGTAAATGATTCCGGCATCGAGTAGTTTAATGATTTCCTTCTTAACTACTTCTTTCAGGTTTGGGTTTAGCCTTCTTTGGTGTTCTATTGATGGTTTCGATTTATCTTCTAAATGAATGTGGTGCATGCATAGAGTTGGAGAGATACCAGGAATATCGTCGAGAGAATAACCAAGAGCTTTCCTATACTTGCGCAATTTTTTCAGTAGCAATGCAAGTTCTCCATCATTCAGGTTGGCATTAACGATTACAGGATAAGAATTATCATAGAGAAAAGCGTATTTGAGTCCAGCGGGTAATTGTTTCAACTCGACCTTCGGTGCTTTTTCAGAGCTCAAATTGTCCAGCGAAGATGGTTGTCGATCGATGGTACGTTGTCGATATCGATCGACGTTGATTTTTGTCTCGTCGTTTTCCTCTTCATCAACATTTTTTATTTCCTCGCTTGCGTTCATCAGCCGCGTATATTCGTCAGTCCTGTTATCTATGCTAAACATGTTTCTTTCAGTGGTAGAAAGGTCATTTTCTAAGGGGTCATCTGAGCGTAGATCCGCGAAAGATTCTTCAGCTTGCTCAGAGATGTCATCCACGTAGAATGCTCGATTATCGATTAGGGGATGCTTGATTAATTTTTCCATGTCAAAAGTCATTGAAATGTCTCCAATGTTCAAACGTAATCGTCCTTCCTTTACGTCAATTATCGCTCCAGCTGTGGCTAGGAAAGGTCTTCCTAAAATAAGGGGATCCTTTGGTTCACGGTTGTATTTTAACACAACGAAGTCCGTTGGTATATGACAATTGTTTATCTTTATAGGTACGTCCTCAAGTAGTCCTTCTGGTACTCGAATGGATCTATCAGCAAGAACCAGGGTTATTTGGGTTGGTTTAAATTCGTCAAACCCGAGGGATATAGCAACGGAGTAAGGCATAAGGTTGACGCTGGAGCCTAGATCGCAAAGTGATCTATCAAATCGTTTATCTTTTATGTTGCAATCTAGAACAAAACTTCCAGGGTCAGGTCTTTTGATCGGCATTTCGCCTTGGATTATGGCACTTACATCTTTAGAAACCATCATGACACTGTTTTCCGACGATGGAAAACTTTTGGATACCATGTCTTTCACATATTTCTTAATGGGAGGTGAAACTTTCATGGCATCACTCAGTGGCATTTCAACTGTGATATTTTCGAGGGCTTTCTTGCAAATTGCTTTATCCAATTCTCTTTTTGTCTGCGACGTGTTGGGAGGGAAGGGTGGCAAAGGTTTGTACACTCTCTCTATTACCGGTTCGACGGGTGTCGTTCTCGGTGTAGTAGGTGTAAGACGTCGATCGATGATTGCATCACCACGTCGATCGATGTTCTTGCCCTTCCGTCGATCGATAGCTGCATCTTCCTTTTATCGTCGCTGAGGTTAATCGGGTCAAATCATCAAGAGTTATTGGTTTGGATCCAGATTTTTCAGTTCTCTCTCCTTCAGCGGGTTCGCCATTGGAAACACTTTCTCTTGTAGTTGCTTTTTAGATCGTGGTTCATCCTGGTTTGATAAGAATCATGAAGATAATGGCATATGTCCGAACAGGCTAATCTGGAATCATCTGGATAGAAGGTGGGATATCTTCTTTCTTACAACACTTATCAGATTTATTCAACTTCCTGGTTTCTCCACTGATTAGTGGTTCCAAATATAGCTTCTTAGATCGTGGTTCATCCTGGTTTGATAAGAATCATGAAGATATGGCATATGTCCGAACATGCTAATCTGGAATCATCTGGATAGAAGTGGGATATCTTCTTACTCACAACTCCTATGAGATTTATTCAACTTCCTGGTTATTCTCCACTGATTAGTGGTTCCAATAAAGCTTCTTAGATCGTGGTTCATCCTGGTTTGATAAGAATCATGAAGATATTGCCAATATGTCCGAACAGGCTAATCTGGAATCATTTGGATAGAAAGTGGGATATCTTCTTACTCACAACTCCTATGAGATTTATTCAACTTCCTGGTTATTCTCCACTGATTAGTGGTTTCAAATAAAGCTTCTTAGATCGTGGTTCATCCTGGTTTGATAAGAATCATGAAAGATATTGCCATATGTCCGAACAGGCTAATCTGGAATCATCTGGATAGAAAGTGGGATATCTTCTTACTCACAACTCCTATGAGATTTATTCAACTTCCTGGTTATTCTCCACTGATTAGTGGTTCCAAATAAAGCTTCTTAGATCGTGGTTCATCCTGGTTTGATAAGAATCATGAAGATATTGCCATATGTCCGAACAGGCTAATCTGGAATCATCTGGATAGAAAGTGGGATATCTTCTTACTCACAACTCCTATGAGATTTATTCAACTTCCTGGTTATTCTCCACTGATTAGTGGTTCCAAATAAAGCTTCTTAGATCGTGGTTCATCCTGGTTTGATAAGAATCATGAAGATAATGGCATATGTCCGAACAGGCTAATCTGGAATCATCTGGATAGAAGTGGGATATCTTCTTTCTCACAACACTTATGAGATTTATTCAACTTCCTGGTTATTCTCCACTGATTAGTGGTTCCAAATAAAGCTTCTTAGATCGTGGTTCATCCTGGTTTGATAAGAATCATGAAGATATTGCCATATGTCCGAACAGGCTAATCTGGAATCATCTGGATAGAAAGTGGGATATCTTCTTACTCACAACTCCTATGAGATTTATTCAACTTCCTGGTTATTCTCCACTGATTAGTGGTTCCAAATAAAGCTTCTTAGATCGTGGTTCATCCTGGTTTGATAAGAATCATGAAGATATTGCCATATGTCCGAACAGGCTAATCTGGAATCATCTGGATAGAAAGTGGGATATCTTCTTACTCACAACTCCTATGAGATTTATTCAACTTCCTGGTTATTCTCCACTGATTAGTGGTTCCAAATAAAGCTTCTTAGATCGTGGTTCATCCTGGTTTGATAAGAATCATGAAGATATTGCCATATGTCCGAACAGGCTAATCTGGAATCATCTGGATAGAAAGTGGGATATCTTCTTACTCACAACTCCTATGAGATTTATTTAACTTCCTGGTTATTCTCCACTGATTAGTGGTTCCCAATAAAGCTTCTTATATATTGGTTCATCCTGGTTTGATAAGAATCATGAAGATATTGCCATATGTCCGAACAGGCTAATCTGGAATCATCTGGATAGAAAGTGGGATATCTTCTTGCTCACAAATCCTATGAGATTTATTCAACTTCCTGGTTATTCTCCACTGATTAGTGGTTCCAAATAAAGCTTCTTAGATCGTGGTTCATCCTGGTTTGATAAGAATCATGAAGATATTGCCATATGTCCGAACAGGCTAATCTGGAATCATCTGGATAGAAAGTGGGATATCTTCTTACTCACAACTCCTATGAGATTTATTCAACTTCCTGGTTATTCTCCACTGATTAGTGGTTCCAAATAAAGCTTCTTAGATCGTGGTTCATCCTGGTTTGATAAGAATCATGAAGATATTGCCATATGTCCGAACAGGCTAATCTGGAATCATCTGGATAGAAAGTGGGATATCTTCTTACTCACAATCCTATGAGATTTATTCAACTTCCTGGTTATTCTCCACTGATTAGTGGTTCCAAATAAAGCTTCTTAGATCGTGGTTCATCCTGGTTTGATAAGAATCATGAAGATAATGCCATATGTCCGAACAGGCTAATCTGGATAGAAAGTGGGATATCTTCTTACTCACAACTCCTATGAGATTTATTCAACTTCCTGGTTATTCTCCACTGATTAGTGGTTCCAAATAAAGCTTCTTAGATCGTGGTTCATCCTGGTTTGATAAGAATCATGAAGATAATGGCATATGTCCGAACAGGCTAATCTGGAATCATCTGGATAGAAGGTGGGATATCTTCTTACTCACAACACCTATGAGATTTATTCAACTTCCTGGTTATTCTCCACTGATTAGTGGTTCCAAATAAAGCTTCTTAGATCGTGGTTCATCCTGGTTTGATAAGAATCATGAAGATATTGCCATATGTCCGAACAGGCTAATCTGGAATCATCTGGATAGAAAGTGGGATATCTTCTTACTCACAACTCCTATGAGATTTATTCAACTTCCTGGTTATTCTCCACTGATTAGTGGTTCCAAATAAAGCTTCTTAGATCGTGGTTCATCCTGGTTTGATAAGAATCATGAAGATATTGCCATATGTCCGAACAGGCTAATCTGGAATCATCTGGATAGAAAGTGGGATATCTTCTTACTCACAACTCCTATGAGATTTATTCAACTTCCTGGTTATTCTCCACTGATTAGTGGTTCCAAATAAAGCTTCTTAGATCGTGATTCATCCTGGTTTGATAAGAATCATGAAGATATTGTTGACATGAAGCAAGATACAAGACTATGAAGGAGAGAACAAGACACGCATGAGAATGATCAATGGTGGAGTTTTAGTGCAACATGTGTGATCTACCCTAACGTGGCTTGCAAGGCACGTTGAGGACTTAGACATAAGGAGCACATGATTTAAATGTACTAGAAATGTGAAGGATGTCGACACAAAGAGAAGAGAGACGTTGGAGAAGAGTCACGGGATGGCTAAGGAAGATCAAGGCAGAGAGTGAACCGTTGGGAGCTGTCGCTTTCCCTCAGCTGCACGAGCCTGATCACGCCAGACCTCACTCCTCATTGTTTAATCTTTTCTGTACTTCCTCTCATTGTTTATTATTTACCTCATTGCAAGTTGCAATGTCTTGTTTGTCTTTAAATAGGTTGTATCACACAATTAATCAATCTAAGGAAATATGAATTCCTCAACTCTCTCTCTTTAGTTTGCGCAAACCACTCCTCTCTCTCTTCTCTTTCACTCGGATTCTTCTTTGCTTACACTCTTGTTCTTTAATTCTCATCACAAACTCTCTTTAATCTTCATAAAATCTCATGGTATCAGAGCAACAAAGCTCTTGAAACCGAATCTAACTTCCGCAAACACTCTGTTCTTGTTTAATTCTCTTTCTTTTAAAATTTCTCTCTCCTGTTCTTGAAGTGTTCTTGGCGAGTTGAAGAAAAATGGAAGAAAGCAACAACAACAACAACAAACATCTCAACATACCTGTGACCTTGAAGGGGGTTAACTACCTCTTTTGGGCAAGGATGGTGAAGAGAGCCCTTGGTGGAAGAGGTTTATGGAAGTATGCCACAACAGAGGCTGCTCCAAAACAAACCACTCAAGGAGAAGATGGAAAAGAGGTGGTGGTGGTAGCTGATGAAGACAAATGGAATCAAGAAGATCTCATGGTGCTCTCAGCTCTCCTCAGCTCTCTTGAACCAGCAATAATGGAGTCTTACTCATACTGTGAGACTACCAAGCAGCTGTGGGATACTCTCTACAAAGTGTATGGAAATGTTTCCAACCTCACTAGAGTATTTGAAGTGAAAAGAGCCATTGGCGCTCTCAACCAAGGAGATGGGGAGTTCCAACCTCACTTTGGCAAGTTCAGGTCTCTTTGGGCAGAGATGGAGATATTGAGGCCACACACAACTGATCCTACCACTCTCTTAACCAGGCGTGAAGAGGATAAAGTGTTTGGACTGCTGCTCACTCTCAGCCCATCTTATGGTAGCTTGATTAAGCACATCTTGAGATCTGACAAGCTTCCTGACCTGGATGAAGTATGTGCTCAAATCCAGAAGGAGGAAGGATCAGTGGGTCTATTTGGTAACAAAGGAGACCTAAACATGGCACACCAAGCTGAAGAAGCTGTGGCTAACAAGGCATACAAGCAAGAGGAGAAGAAAGCCTTGATCTGTGACCATTGCAAGAAGAAAGGTCACCTAAAGGACAAGTGCTGGCTTCTCCATCCTCACTTGAAGCCAAACAAGTTCAGAGAGACTCGCCCCCAGCACCAGGATGCAAGAGCCAACCTCTCAACTGAGGGAGCAGAGCCAACCACACCACACCCTATGGGAGCAAGCAGCAGTGGCGTGGGGAGTGCCATGACCTCTGCATCAGTGTATGCTACACCAAGGGCCAATCTAGATGAGATCATCACAAAGTCTGACTTAAGTGCTCTCATCAAGGCCTTAAAAGAATCTGGTATACCTAAAACTCTTGGTACTTCTCTTAGTGCATCTCACATTGTTGGTAGTTCTATGAGTGTTTTTAAAACTGCTAAACCTCTAATTATTGATTCTGGTGCATCACACCATATGATTAGTGATTTAAGCTTGATTAAAAATATTGAACCTGCCTTAGGAAATGTGATGATAGCCAATGGAGATAAAATTCCAATAGAAGGAGTAGGTGATCTCAAACTGTTTGACAAAGTGTCTAAAGCTTTTTATATGCCCACATTTGCATCTAACTTGCTGTCGGTTAAAAGGGTGACTAATGATTTGAATTGTCAAGTTACTTTCAAGCCTAACAGTGTGTATTTTCAGGATATTGATTCTAGTAAGTTGCTTGGCAAAGGTGTTACCAAGGGAGACTTGTACTTGCTTGAGGACACAAGACCAGCTTCTGATTTATCTTGCTATTTTAATTCTGTTTCTGAATTCCCTAAAGATGTAATATGGCATGCTAGATTAGGACATCCTCATTCTCATGCTTTGAACATCCTGTTGCCTAGTATTTCTTTTAAAAGTGATTGTGAGGCTTGTATATTAGGAAAACATTGTAGAAATGTGTTTCCTAAATCAATGACCATCTATGATAATTGCTTTGATTTAATCCATTCTGATGTATGGACTGCCCCATGTGTTTCTAGAGAACAGCATAAGTATTTTGTGACTTTTATAGATGAAAAGTCTAAGTATACTTGGATCACTTTGCTGCAATCAAAAGATAGGGTGCTAGAAGCCTTTAAAAATTTTCAGAATTATGTCACTAACCATTTCAATGTCAAGATTAAAATTCTTAGATCAGATAATGGTGGTGAATACACTAGCACAGCCTTCAAACAACACTTAGCTTCACACGGAATCATACATCAAACCAGCTGTCCCTACACACCTCAACAAAATGGTGTGGCAGAAAGAAAGAATAGACACTTGATGGAAGTGGCCAGGAGCATGATGTTTCACTCCAATGTGCCTAAGAGGTTTTGGGGAGATGCAGTGGTTACTGCTGCTTATCTTATCAACCGCACGCCAACAAGAGTTCTTCACAATGCCACTCCATATGAGGTATTGAACAAAACTAAATCATCCATAGATCACTTGCGTGTGTTTGGGTGTGTGTGTTTTGTTTTGATTCCAGGAGAGCTTAGAAACAAGCTGGAAGCCAAGAGTAGAAAGGCAATGTTCATTGGGTATTCAACTCACCAGAAGGGTTACAAATGTTATGTACCAGAGACTAGAAGAGTTCTGGTATCAAGGGATGTTAAGTTCATGGAATCAACAGGCTACTATGATGAGAAGAGTTGGGATGAACTCAAGGATCTTTCTCAATCAGCCACTGATAGAGCTAACAACCTGAGGATCATTATGGAGAGACTTGGCGTCAGTCTACCAAATGAACCAGATAAGGTGAGGGAGACCTCCACTCGGGCTGCTGAAGAAGTAGTAGAAGAAGTTGGAGTATCTCATCATGATCATGAGGGGGGCCATGGAGATGATCAATCTGCGCAAGCTCAGCCTGAAGAGAACTCAGGAGTATCTCATGATCAAGAAGAGATGGGATCACAACCACAAGCAGCCACTGAAACTCATGAGGAACCAAGTGACAACAATCAAGCTGATCAGATACAAACCTTGAGAAGGAGTACAAGGAACAGGAGACCAGCCTCAGATTGGATCAACACAAGGGTTTACTTCAATGCTAAAGCCGTGGCACATCCTATTAGTGCAGTATGCTCACTAGCTCACTATCCAGCAGAGCATCAAGCCTTCATCACCGAATTGGATCAAGAATGGATTCCAAAGACATATGAGGAAGCCATGCAAGATGAGGAGTGGGGAGCATCTGTTGGAGAAGAGATGGGAGCTATGGAAAAGAATGAAACATACTTTGAAAGTGAGCTTCCCAAAGGGAAGAAAGCAGTGACAAGCCGGCTTCTCTTCACAATCAAGTATGGAGCCAATGGAAAGCCAGAGAGGAAGAAAACCAGACTGGTGGCAAGAGGCTACACTCAAGTATATGGTGAAGATTACTTGGATACATTTGCACCAGTGGCAAAACTGCACACCATAAGAATTCTACTCTCACTTGCGGTCAACTTGGAGTGGGACTTGTGGCAAATGGATGTGAAGAATGCATTTCTTCAAGGAGAGTTAGATGATGAAGTATACATGAGACCTCCTCCTGGCCTTGAAGACATGGTGAAACCAGGAAATGTGCTTAGACTCAGGAAGGCCATCTACGGATTGAAACAATCTCCAAGAGCATGGTACCACAAGCTAAGCTCAACATTGAATGGAAGAGGCTTTGTGAAGTCTCAAGCAGACCATTCTCTATTCACTCTCACCAGCAAGGAAGGCATCATAGTCATACTGGTATATGTTGATGACATAATCATCACTGGTAGCAACAAGGAAGGTATCCTCTCTACTAAATCTTTTCTCAAATCTACTTTTGATATTAAGGATTTGGGAGAGTTAAAGTACTTCCTAGGGATTGAATTTTGCCGCTCTAAAGAGGGGCTGTTCATATCTCAAAGGAAGTACACACTTGATATCTTGAATGAGGCAGGAACCATTGGAAGTAGACAGGCCAAAACACCATTGGAAGAAGGCTACAAGGTGCTGCGAGAGGGGGAGTATGAAGCTACTCCATTTCAAGATGTCAAGAAGTATAGAAGAATGGTGGGCAAGCTCATCTACTTGACCATTACCAGACCAGATGTGTGCTTTGCTGTGAATCAAGTGAGTCAACACATGGGAGCTCCTAAGGTGCATCATTGGAACATGGTAGAAAGGATCTTGAGATACTTAAGAGAGGCGCCAGGTCAAGGAGTTTGGATGGCGTGTAACAAGAGCACTGAAGTTGTGGGGTATTGTGATGCTGATTGGGCTGGAGACAGAGTAGATAGAAGATCAACCACAGGTTATTGCACATTCATTGGAGGGAATCTGGTCACATGGAAGAGCAAGAAGCAAAAAGTGGTGTCTTGCTCAAGTGCTGAAGCAGAATATAGAGCAATGAGGAAACTTACCAGTGAGCTGATATGGATCAAGGGTCTACTCAAGGATTTGGGCATTGAGATCAGTACACCAATGACCATGCATTGTGACAACCAAGCAGCCATACACATCGCAAGCAACTCAGTCTTTCATGAGAGGACTAAGCATATAGAAGTGGACTGCCACAAAGTGAGACAAGCAGTGGAGCAGCTAGTGATACTTCCATGCTATACTAGGAGTGAGGATCAACTAGCTGATATCTTCACCAAGGCAGCCAGCAGCAAGGTTTGTGAGTTCATTCATCCTAAGCTTGGACTCATAGACCTCACTTGTCACTGATCCTCTTAGCCATGAAGGATTCTACTCTTTTTCCTTTGCTTGGTTTTTATCCCAAGTGGTTTTTCCAAGTAAAGGTTTTAATGAGGGAATGCTTCATGGTTTCCAAGCTTGATCAATCCCTATGGTCAAGCTTGAGGGGGAGTGTTGACATGAAGCAAGATACAAGACTATGAAGGAAGAAGAACAAGACACGCATGGAATGGATCAATGGTGCAGTTTTAGTTGCAACATGTGTGATCTCCCTAACGTGGCTTGCAAGGCACGTTGGGACTTAGACATAAGGAAGCACATGATTTAAATGTACTAGAATGTGAAGGATGTCGACAAAAGAGAAGAGAGACGTTGGAGAAGAGTCACGGGCTGGCTAAGAAAGATCAAGGCAGAGTGAACCGTTGGGAGCTGTCGCTTTCCCTCAGCTGCACGAGCCTGATCACGCCAGACCTCACTCTCATTGTTTATCTTTTTGTACTTCCTCTCATTGTTTATTTTTACCTCATTGCAAGTTGCAATGTTTGTTTGTCTTTAAATAGGTTGT
>NW_026616494.1:0-24362 GCF_000801105.2 Raphanus sativus | reverse complement strand
TACTGATGGGAGTACACTGCTCAAGGGATTGAAGAAGTTCATGAGAAACAAAGATCAGTCTTAGGAGAGTGCGTGAGGTCAAGGAGGGGATCCTTGAGTTAGAGAGTCATCTAATGGAGCGCAAACACTTGTGGGATGAACTACAAGGGTTGAGAACTCGTGTGGATGCTACACACCAAAGCAGAGGTGATAGCAAGGCTCTTGGTGAGCATGGAGTTATCTTATGGATGCTAGTAGAGATGGTTCTCAATGGAAGAACAACCGCAGATGTGGAAGGAATGTTGTGTGCTGGTGGAGAGAGCACACAAGATGATGAGAGATTGGTTAACCATGGTAGGAGTGAGGGCTCATGGAGGCTAACCAGGAGTAGGAGTGAGAGCTTTCCGGAAGAAGAGGAAAGGGAGAATGCTTGCTAAGGGTTTAGCAATATGATAAGGTGTAGGAAGAGAGTTGTGGGAGTATGCAACTACTCTGCCTATATGGGAGAAGGAAGCATGTTTCCAAAGAAGCCAGAAGTAGATGGCATGTAACCAAGGAGGAATGGAGTGAGTTTGTTAAGCATATGTATGCTTTGGTTACGACCCGGAGGGATAGCTCTCCTACCAAGCATACACATCAAACAAAACCCATCATCATTGATTCTGGTGCAAGTCTCCACATGATCAGTGGATAGACATCTACTAAAGGATATAAAAACATCCAGTGGAGGAGTAAGATAGCAAATGGGGACATGATCCCCATAGAAGGAGTGGGGAAGCTCAAAACTGTTTGACAAGGAGACTAATGCATTCTACATGCCTCGGTTTGAATCAAACTTGCTATCAGTGAAGAGAGCAACGTTGATCTAGGTTGTCAAGTAGTATTCAGGCCAGAAGAAGTGGAGTTTCAAGACTTAAAGACTGGAAGAGTCATTGGTAGAGGTGATAGCAAGAATCAGCTATACCATCTACTTGTGACCAAGGAGTTTCCTAATCTATGTGTTTGAGCAGTGCTGTTGAGAAAGTGGACAACATGATTTGGCATGCAAGGCTAGGACATCCACACGCTCGTGCTATTGGATTGGTAATGCCTAAATGTCATTCAACCATTGGAGTGTGAAGCATGCATTCTAGGGAAGCATTGTGGACAGTGTTTCCAACTTCAGAGACAACCTATGAGCATTGCTTTGATCTAGTTCACTCGGATGTGTGGACTGCTCCATGCATGTCTAGAGATAGCCAGAAGTTTTTGTGACTTTCATTGATGAGAAGTCAAAGTATACTTGGCTGACATTGCTTCCATCTAAGGACAGGGTGTTGGAGGCGTTTATGAACTTCCAGGCATATGTATCCAATCAATACAATGCCTCGGTGAAGATATTGAGGTCAGATATGGAGGTGAATACATCAGCAATGCATTCAAGAGCCATCTAGCCAGCATGGATTGTGCACCAGACTAGTTGTCCTTATACACCACAGCAGAATGGTGTAGCTGAGAGAGAATAGGGCACTTAATGGAGGTTGCAAGGTCAATGATGTTTCATGCAAATGTCCCAAAGAAATTTTGGGGAGATGCTGTGCAAACTGCTTGCTATTTATCAACCGGGTCCCAACAAGGATTCTGAAGGATGTGTCTCCATTTGAGGTGTTTGAATAAGAAGAAGCCTTTTCATTGATCATCTAAGGGTATTTGGATGTGTGTGCTATGTGATGACTCCAGGAGAGCTGAGGAACAAGTTGGAAGCCAAGAGTACAAAGGCTATGTTCATTGGATACTCCAACACACAAAAGGGTTATAAGTGTTGTTGATCCTGATGAAAAGAGAGTGATGGTGTCTAGAGAAGTGAGGTTTGTTGAAACAAAGGGTATTATTGAAGAAAAGGAGTGGGAGAATTTGAAGGATTTGTCTCAAGCTCCATCTGATAGGGCAACAACACTGAGAGTGATGTTGGAAAGGTTAGGGATAGGAGTATCCTGGATCCTAGTTCTGGAAGAAGAGAGTCTTCCAACCAGCATGGTGAAGCTGTGAGAACAACTCCTCTTGATCATGAGAGGGGGAATGGAACTGAATCTCAAAATCAAGGAGATTCAAGTCAACAACATGATCAAGAGGCGACTGCTGGAGTAGAGAGTGGTGCTCAATCTAGTGAAGATGAGCAAAGAGAAGATACTTCTACTGGTTTCAGATACTCAATCTAGTGAAGATTGGGGAGAAGATTCTGGTGGATCAAATGAGAGTGGTGAACAAGAGCCACAAGAAGAGGAACAAGTGCAAGAGTTAAGGAGAAGCACTAGGGTGAAGAGAGATTCCTCCAACTGGTAAACACAAGGGTGTACTACAATGCCCAGGCTGTGGAGCATCCATCTCAAGCCGTGTGTTTCCTTTGCAGAGTTCCCGGATGAACATGTAGCTTTCACAGTAAGCTTGGATGAGTGTTACATCCCAAGAACTTATGAGGAAGCTGTAGCTATAAAAGAGTGGAGAGAATCAGTGGCTGATGAGTCTGGAGCTATGATTAAAAATGAAACTTGGTATGAGAGTGAGCTACCTAAAGGAAGAGGCAGTGACTAGTAAATGGGTGTTCACAATCAAGTTCTATCCTGATGGGAGAATAGAGGCGCGCAAGTCTAGGCTGGTGGCAAGAGGATTTACTCAGACATATGGTGAGGACTATGTGGAACCTTTGCACCAGTGGCTAAACTCCATACTATCAGGATTGTATTGTCTCTAGCTGTGCTTGAGTGGGATTTGTGGCAGATGGATGTGAAGAATGCATTTCTTCAAGAGAATTGGAAGATGAGGTGTATATGCATCCACCACCAGGTCTTGAACATCTAGTCAAGAAGGGCAATGTGCTGAGGTTAAAGAAAGCTATCTATGGTCTTAAGCAGTCTCCAAGGGCGTGGTACAATAAGCTAAGTACTACACTGAATGGGAGAGGATTCAGGAAGTCAGAATTGGATCACACTCTCTTTACCTTAACCACTCCATCAGGCTTATTGTGTTGCTTGTCTATGTTGATGATATCATCATCACCGGAAGTGATAAGGAAGGCATCAGGCTACAAAGGAGTATCTTAAAGCAAGTTTTGAGATCAAAGACTTGGGAGAAAATGAAATACTTTCTTGGATTGAGATATGCAGATCAAAGGAAGGGTTGTTTCTGTCTCAAAGGAAGTATGTGATTGATCTCTTGAAAGGAGCTGATGCATATGGGGGAAAGACAGCAAAGATGCCAATGGAGGATGGTTACAAGGTCCACGTGAGGGGAGATTGAGGATAGCAAGCCATTTCATGATCCTAAGCTATACAGGAAGATAGTGGGGAAACTGATTACCTTACCATCACAAGACCTGATGTGTGCTTTGCGGTGAATCAAGTGAGTCAGCACATGCAAGTTCCTAAGGAGCATCATTGGAGAATGGTGGAAGGATCTTGATGTATCTGAATGGAACGACTGGTCTTGGAGTTTGGATGGGATGTAACAAGAGTTGAGGTTGTAGGCTACTGTGATGCGGATTGGGCTGGAGACCGAGCAGACAGAAGATCAACACCGGCTATGTTACATTCATTGGAGGTAATCTTGTCACATGGGAAGAGCAAGAAGCAGAGGTGGTGTCTTGTTCTAGTGCTGGGCTGAGTATAGAGCTATGCTTAAGCTCACTAACGAGCTAGTATGGATCAAGGGGATTCTGAAGCATTTGGAGATTGAGCAAGCAACTCCAATGGTGATGCACTGTGATAATCAAGCAGCCATCATATAGCCTCTAACTCAGTGTTTCCATGAAAGAACCACATTGAGGTGGATTGTCACAAGGTGAGGCAGATGATGATACTTGGGGTAATTCTGCCTTGTTACACTAGAAGTGAGGATCAGTTGGCTGATGTGTTCACAAAGGCAGCAAGGCAAAAGACAATGGAGTCCATTCATATCAGATTGGGGCTCATTGATCTTTCGCCTAAGCACTAGCTTATACACTCTCCTGATCATGTGATCTCTACTCTTTCCTCATTAAGTTTTGTCCCAATGGGTTTTCCTTAATGAGGTTTAACGAGGGAGATCTCATGGTCCTTCCAAGCTTGACTTGTTTCACATGGTCAAGCTTGAGGGGGATTTGAGATGAGATGCTAAGAAGAGAAGAGAAGAAGAGTTAAGCAGATTTGGAGATGGCACTATTACAGTAACTTTTATTTACCACAGTAAATAAAAGTTACTGCTCAGTTAAAGGTAAAGGAAGTTACCTTGATGGTGAGAAGAGATGGCAAGTGCTTTGGACTAAGGAAGAGTCTATGGATAGTGATCAGACCATTGTGGTCTGTGTGGAGGAAGAGAGGCGAGCATAGACAGCTTTGGACAGGCTGTAAAGGTCCAAAGCATGTGAGCTCTCTCAGCCCTTCATTTCCAAACCAGCCAGCCTGCCATGTTGACCTCACATGCTTAGCATAGTGTTTTCTCTTTAGCTTCTGCGCAAACCCTTGTCTTACTTCTCTCTATATATACTCTTGTAATCACAACTTTGAGACTAATGAGAAATGTTCCTCCCAAATAGTAATTTCTGGTTTCTTCATTCTTAATCTCTTAGATCTTTGATTCACAAACTCTCTCAATCTCTTAAAACTCTTTCTAATCTCTAAAATATCAGGAAAGGTAGTGTTTTTAGTCAGATTCGCGGATAGACTCTAAGATCTTTGAGCTCTTTGGTGATTCCGTAGTGAAGATCCAAAGAGAAACTAGTGTTCTTGTGTTGTGTTCTTGCGGGTAACTTGAAAGCTTGTTCATTTCTCTCGTGTGTGGAGTTGTGAGTACAAGTCTGGGATTGTTGAGTATTGTTTCAGGTGATTACAAGCTCAGGAAGTATTAGTTGAAGTCTAAAGGTGTCGGCTTTCAAGATGGAAGGTGGTGGATACAACAATATGAAGGTTGCGGTTTGCTTCAAGGGAAGCAACTACTTGGTGTGGTCTCGGATGGTGAGAACCACAGTTGGATGCAAGGGTCTCTGGAAGCATATCATACCAGGAGATCCTCCAAAGCTTCTTACTCAAGGAAAAGAGGGAGAAGAAACCTCAAGTGATGTGCTTGAGAAGTGGGAACAAGAAGACATGTTGGTGATGTCAGTTCTCCATGCATCACTTGAGCCAGCTATACTGGAAGCATATAGCTACTGTGAAACAGCCAAGGAGCTGTGGGATACCCTGAAGAAGGTGTATGGCAACACATCAAACCTAAGCCGAGTGTTTGAGATCAAGCAAGCTATCAATCTGCTTGTACAAGAGGATATGGAGTTCACTAAACACTTGGGAAGGTTCAGATCACTCTGGTCCGAGCTGGAAATGTTGAGACCAAGTACTCTAGATGCTGATGAGCTCAACAAGAGAAGAGAGCAAGACAAGGTCTTTGGTTTGCTTCTCACTCTGAACCCGGCATACAATGGTTTGATACTGAAGTTGCTAAGAGAGATGATCTGCCAGACCTTGAGGAAGTGTGTTCCCGGATTCAAAAAGAGCAAGGCTCTATTGGACTATTTGGGAAGAAGGGAGAGATGTCACTTGCTAACCAAGCGAGTCAAGATGAACCAGGAGAGGGTTACCAAGCTAACAAGGCAGTACAAGGGAAGTATGAGAAGTTCAATGGCAATTGTGATCACTGTAAGAAGCATGGGCATAAGAAGAGTAGCTGCTGGATACTCCATCCGCACTTGAAGCCAGCTAAGTTCATGAAGGACAAGGAAGCAAGGGCTCACATGTCCGAGAGCTCAAGTGGAGGATCGAGTGGAGCTGGTACTAGCAAGGGTAAGGAAGTGGCTATGCAGGATACTGGTGGTGATGGCAAGTCCCTGGTGGCCTATTCTGGTGCTCCTACTATCCGCAGCAACCCTTGTGATGATTACATCAAGAAATCCGACCTTGATGCAATCATAAAACACTTCAAGGATCATGGTAACTTTGGTAATGACTTTGGTTATTCTTTTGGTGCTAGGATGGTAGATGATCCTGTGAAAATGAGTAGCATTGATAGCATTGTTTCTAGTATTGCTAGTCTTGCTAGGACTGATCATACTCATTCTTTCAAGCCTTCTAGCATCCTTGCTCTCATTGCTAAATCTTGTGCATCAAAGCCATTGATAGTTGATTCTGGTGCATCTCATCACATGATAAGTGACACTAAGTTGATTAAGAACATTCTCCCTCATTCTGGTCATGTGATGATTGCTAATGGTGATAGGATTCCTATTAAAGGAATAGGAAGTCTCAAGCTGTTTGATAAAGAGTCTCAAGCCCTTTATATGCCTGATTTTGCTTCAAATCTTTTATCTGTTAAGAGATGTGCTACTGATTTGCAATGTAATGTTATCTTTAGCCCTGATGATGTGAAGTTTCAGGATATTAAAAGCAGCAAGATGATTGGGAAAGGAGTAACCAAGGGTGACTTGTATTTGCTTGAAGATCTTGCTCCTGTTTCAAATTATAGCTGCTCGTTTACTACTATTTCTGCTTCTGGTTTGAGTAAAAATGCATTGTGGCATGCTAGACTAGGACACCCTCATAATAAGGCTTTTAAACTGATGTTGCCAGGTGTTTCTTTTGAGAATAATGATTGTGAAGCTTGTATTTTAGGCAAGCATTGTAAAACTGTCTTTCCAAACTCTTCTACTGTTTATGAGAAATGTTTTGATCTTATTCATTCTGATGTTTGGACTGCTCCTTGCTTGTCTAGAGAATCTCATAAGTATTATGTCTCTTTTATTGATGAAAAATCCAAATACACCTGGCTAACACTCATTCCAACCAAAGATAGGGTGCTTGATGCATTTAAAAATTTTCAAGCTTATTTGACTAACCAATATCATGCCAAGATTAAGATTTTCAGGTCTGATAATGGAGGAGAGTACACTGGCAATGCATTCAAGCAACACCTATCCACTCATGGAATCTTGCATCAAACGAGTTGTCCCTATACACCACAACAGAATGGTGTAGCTGAAAGAAAGAATAGACATCTCATGGAGGTGGCAAGGACACTGATGCTCCAGTCTAAAGTGCCTAAGAGGTTTTGGAGTGATGCTGTGACTACAGCATGCTATCTGATCAACCGAACTCCTACACTGGTCTTGAAAGGGCAGGCTCCATTTGAGGTATTAAACCAATACAAACCTACCTTGGAGCATATGAGAGTGTTTGGATGTTTGTGCTATGTGATGGTGCCTAGTGAAATGAGGAACAAGCTAGAAGCTAGAAGTGTGAAGGCAATGTTTGTGGGATATTCATCCTCACAAAAGGGTTACAAGTGCTATGATCCTGACACAAGAAGAGTGTTAGTATCAAGAGAAGTGAAGTTTATAGAAGAAAGGGGTTACTATGAGGAGCAGAATCAGGAAGATTTGAAGGATCTTACCTCAGATAGAGCTTCTACATTGAGAACCATCTTAGAGGGTCTTGGAATCCACATGTCCCAAGATCAGCCTCGGGCATCAACAACAAGAACACCACCAAGAGATCAAGCAGTGGGTCAAACAACTTCCAACCTTGATCATGTGGGGGGAGAAAGTTCAAGTGGTTCAAGTGGAGATGAGAGCTCGGGTGGTTCTCATGACCAAGGTGTGGAAGCTAGTAATGGAACTGAAGAGAGTCAGCCAGTAACTAGTGAAGAGAGTGGTGAAGCATCTGGTGAGAGTGTACAAGACAGTGTACAAGAACAAGAGCAACAAGAGCAAGTCGAGCCAGTATCACAAGATGTCTCACCACCAGCCTTGAGAAGGAGTACAAGGGTCAAGAGGGATGCTTCCAACTGGGTAAACACGAGAGTGTACTACAATGCCCAGGCTGTGGAGCATCCTTCTCAGGCTGTGTGTTCCTTTGCTCAGTATCCAGAAGAGCATTGTGCTTTTCAAGTAAGCTTGGATGAGAGTTATGTTCCAAGAAGCTATGAAGAAGCAATGCTTATACAAGAATGGAGAGACTCAGTCAATGCTGAAGCAGATGCCATGATCAAGAATGATACATGGTATGAGAGTGCTTTACCAAAAGGCAAGAGGGCTGTGTCTAGTAGATGGATCTTTACTATCAAGTATCTTCCAAATGGGAAGATAGATAGGCGCAAGACAAGACTGGTGGCAAGAGGGTTCACTCAAACATATGGAGAAGACTACATTGATACCTTTGCACCAGTGGCCAAGCTTCACACCATCCGAGTAGTCTTATCATTGGCAGTGAACCTTGAGTGGGATCTTTGGCAAATGGATGTCAAGAATGCTTTTCTACAAGGAGAACTAGAGGATGAAGTGTATATGCTGCCACCACCTGGTCTTGAGCATCTAGTGAAGAAGGGAATGTTTTGAGACTAAAGAAAGCAATCTATGGCCTCAAGCAATCCCCTAGAGCTTGGTACCACAAATTGAGCACAACCTTGAATGGTAGAGGCTTCAGGAAGTCAGAACTTGATCATACTCTCTTCACATTGGTTACACCCTCAGGTATCATTGTAATCCTTGTGTATGTAGATGATATTATCATTACTGGTTCTGATAGAACAGGTATCAAGGCAACTAAGGAGTTTCTCAAATCTGTTTTTGACATTAAAGACTTAGGAGAGATGAAGTACTTCCTTGGTATTGAGTTGTGTAGAGCCAAGGAAGGATTATTTATCTCTCAAAGGAAATATACACTTGATCTTTTGAAAGATGCAGGTGCATATGGAGGCAAGGTGGCTAAGATGCCCATGGAGGATGGGTACAAGGTCCCACGTGAGGGGGAGATTGAAGATAGCAAGCTCTTCCATGATCCAAAGCTTTATAGAAAGCTTGTTGGTAAGTTAATCTATTTGACAATCACTCGGCCTGATATATGTTTTGCTGTGAATCAGGTAAGCCAGCATATGCAAGCTCCAAAGGAGCATCACTGGCGCATGGTGGAAAGACTATTGATGTATCTGAATGGTACACAAGGTCTTGGAGTTTGGATGGGTTGCAACAAGAGTACAGAAGTGGTGGGCTATTGTGATGCCGATTGGGCAGGAGATAGAGCTGATAGAAGATCAACCACTGGCTATTGTACTTTCATTGGTGGGAACTTGGTTACTTGGAAGAGTAAGAAGCAGAAGGTGGTCTCATGCTCTAGTGCAGAAGCTGAGTATAGAGCCATGCTGAAGCTAACCAACGAGCTTGTGTGGATCAAGGGGATTCTGAAGCACCTAGAGATTGATCAAGCTACACCAATGACCATGCACTGTGATAACCAAGCTGCAATTCACATTGCATCCAACTCAGTGTTCCATGAGAGGACCAAGCACATTGAGGTTGATTGCCACAAGGTCAGGCAGATGATTGTACTTGGAGTGATCTTACCATGCTACACAAGAAGTGAAGATCAGTTGGCTGATGTGTTCACTAAGGCTGCGAGACAGAAGACAATGGAGTCCATCCATATCAGGTTGGGCCTCATTGATTTGAGCAAGAGGAGCTGATCCCCTTAGCTATGAGGTCTTCACTCTTTTTCCCTCATCAAGGTTTTGTCCCAATGGGTTTTCCTTGGTGAGGTTTTTAATGAGGAAGATCTCATGGCTTTCCAAGCTTGACTTGTTCCATATGGTCAAGCTTGAGGGGGAGTGTTGAGATGAAGTGTTGAGAAAGGAGGTTAACATGGAGAGAAGAGGAGAAGAATGATCTTGAGTTACTATTTGGAAGTTACTATTACAGTAACTTTTAGTTACTGTGGTGAAAAGAAGTTACTGAGGTAAATGGAGAAGAGAAGAGGTGAAAAGGATGTCGGATACTCTTAACCAAAAGGAGGGTTAAGAGAGGAAGCTTGTGACCGTTTAAAGATCAGGTTGAGGCTCGCCATGACAGGCTGGACAAGGCTGGAATGGCAAAGAGCATCTGGTCAAGATGCTAAAGGTATCAAGCATGTGAAGCATATGGTCCAAGTATTCAAAAGAGGCGCCTAAACCAGTCTTGACTCCACATGCTTAGAATAGTGCTTAGACTTCTTATCCTTGTCGCAAACCCTTGTTAACCTCTCCATATATATATTTGTAAACACTCTGATTATTAATCTAAGCAATTCTTGAGTCTCTTTCTCTCTTAGTCTCGAGTTTACTATACACTATTACATCTGGAAATCTTTCTCACCAATCTCTGATTCTCTTAGCCTCTTAATCTCTTTCAACCCTTCATAACTACTCAGATTACTAAAAATAATACTTCTTAGTCATCCATAGATCGAATAGTTTGCTAGCTAGATCATTCCTTTTAAAAAAAAAAGAAAAGAGATTGCATCAAAACCGTGTTCTTCAAGTTTTTCCTTTTATTCATGCATTGATCGGATTTTCCATTATTCGAAACCAAAGTTTTCTTTTTTTTTTCTTTTGAATTTGCGAAAACTTGTCTTTTAAAAAACTCAAAAAAAAAATATATAGAAGTTTTTCTTTTCTTTTAGTGTTACCAATTTGTTGATCAAGTTTTTGTTTAAATCCCTTTCATTGATCAAAACCTAAGCTCTAAGTCCTTTACTTGCAGGTACAATGGGAGAGGCATCCGAGCTGGCTACTATGATGCAAGCCTTCAATGCAATGAGGGAAGAGTTGAAGGAGATGCGCCAAGACCTTGGAGATAGGCTAACCAGAGTTGAGCAGAGACCCACGGCTCAAGCTACTCAAACTGCTGAGAGGTTTCCAAACCGAAACCAGCAGTACCAAGCTCCAAACAACAGGCGTACTGGAGTACACTTCAATGATGATCCAGAGACTAGTACTCGGAATCAGCAGAATGAAGAAGATACTGGACAACAACATGGTCCTTATCCGAGAGCAAGAATTCAACAAGATGACTATGGAGAAGAGGCAGAGGAGGAAGAGGAATACTTACCTCCACGTAGAGCTCCACGGAGACCCATCCGCAACCAAGGCTATGAGGAAGATGACTATGCAGCTCCACAGAGAGGACATCGCCAACAACACCACAACCAAGGACCGGATCTTTTAAAGATGACACCACCACAGTATGCTGGAAAGGTTGATCCTGAAGCTTACCTTGATTGGGAAAAGAGGATGGATCACATTTTCTCTTACTACAACCATCCTGGTCCCAAGAGAGTTGCTTTGGCAGTAGCTCAGCTCACGGACAATGCTTTATCCTGGTGGGATAGGTTGTGCTCTGACCGTAGGAGAGGGCACTTGAGGCAACTAGACGCCTGGTTAGACATGAAAGATGCTATGAGGCTGAGGTTTGTGCCACAACATTATCACCGAGACTTGCACAAGAAGTTCAGAACACTTAAGCAAGGGAGCAAGTCAGTTGAGGAGTACTATGAGGAGTTTGAGAAGTTAAGAAACCGCCTTGATCTCAATGAGGATGAGGAGACGATCATGGCTCAGTTCATAGATGGGTTGCAAGATAGAGTGAGTGGCAAGGTTGAGAGACAAGCTTATGGAGATCTCAAAGACCTATTCCACATAGCCGTGCAAGCTGAGCAACACATCAAGAAGAAGGGCACCAAGGGTAGATCCCAATCCAACTGGAACTCCAACAACAACAGCAACTACAACAAGCCAGTAGACAAGGGCAAAGGGGTTGAGGGAGACACTCGCTCAAAGTCTCAAGCGACTGATAACAACAAAGACACCAGGCAGAGCCATCTAAGACTACCACTCCTCAACGTGCTAGAGATATCACTTGTTTCAAGTGTAGGGGCCGAGGACATATGGCTAGAGAGTGTCCGAACCAGAGAGTGATGATGCTCACTGAAGATGGGTATGAATCACATGATGAGGATGCACCTGAGTTACAAGCCGACTATGGAGAGATGCAATATCCAGACGTGGGAGAGAGCTTGATGATCAGGCGTGTGCTTAGTGTCATGTTGGAACCAGCTGAGACCATCCAAAGAGAAAATATCTTCCATAGTAGGTGTACTATTAAAGGCAAGGTATGTAACCTCATCATTGATGGTGGGTCTTGTACTAATGCCGCAAGTGCTTACATGGTTGATAAGCTTGGCTTAGTCAAGGTCCCTCATCCGCATCCATATAGGCTAAGATGGTTAGATGATAAGGTTGAGCTGCAGATTAAAGAGCAAGTTACTATCCCTTTTAGCATTGGTAAGTATCAAGATGAGGTAGTTTGTGATGTAGTGCCTATGCAAGCAGGGCATGTTTTGTTAGGTCGACCTTGGCAATGGGATAGAGAGACTAGGCATGATGGTAGATCAAACATGTATACATTCATGCATAACAAGCGTAAGATTAGTCTAGCTCCTCTCACTCCTGCTCAGGTTCATGAACTGCATTTGCAAATGGTTAAGGAGAAGGAAAAATCTGTTAAATCAAATTTCCTAATCCAGCCTAGCCATATCAGAAAGGCAACTGCTACTAAACACACAATGCTACTAATGATCTTTAAGGAGCTTTTGAGTGCAGGTTCAGGTGATGTGGAGTATCCACCAGAGGTTACTAAGCTTCTTGACAAGTTCAAAGATTTGTTTCCAGAAGAGATTCCACACGGTTTACCACCACTAAGGGGCATTGAACATCAAATAGATTTCATACCAGGAGCTGCTTTGCCAAACAAACCAGCTTATAGAGTCAACCCCGAGGAGGCCAAGGAGTTGGAGAGACAAGTTCAGGACCTATTGGACAAGGGGTACGTGAGGGAGAGCCTAAGTCCTTGTGCGGTTCCTGTCTTACTAGTACCAAAGAAGGATGGGACTTGGAGGATGTGTGTAGACTGCCGTGCAATCAACAACATTACCATCAAGTACAGACACCCCATTCCCCGGCTTGATGACATGCTAGATGAGCTAAGTGGAGCCACCATCTTCTCCAAGATTGATCTTAAGAGTGGGTACCATCAGGTAAGGATGAAGGAAGGTGATGAGTGGAAGACAGCTTTTAAAACAAAGCAAGGTCTCTACGAGTGGCTGGTGATGCCATTTGGACTCACCAATGCTCCTAGTACTTTCATGAGACTCATGAATCACATCCTTAGACCCTACATCAGTAAGTTTGTTGTGGTATATTTTGATGATATTTTAATTTATAGTACAAACTTACTTGATCATGTGTCACATCTTGAGCAAGTATTAGAAACACTTCTGGTACGGCCCTGGATAGGCTGTCTCTCCCTGGATCACTTGAAGGGGGCGTGGGTGGATGAAAGTGATGGAGGTGGTCTTTTCCTTAGAACTATGAGCTGCTCTAAAGATGTTTTGCTACTCCTGAGACACAGGTTCACCCTGCTTGGTGTCTGGATGAATCACAGAAGATCACTCTTCTTATTGTGATAAAAGTTGTTCACTAAGAACAATGATAAGAAAGTCTCCAAGGAGACAGTTGTTGAGCCAACAAAGCTTCAGTTTATTCAATCAATGGTTAATGATACATGGAGGCTCGTGTTTAACATAAATAAGAAAGCCAAAACGAAATCCTAAGCTAGAGAAAACCCTAAACCAAAACCAAATCGGTTTAGTAAAAACCATATCCTAATCCTATTGCTAGTTGGTTTATAAATCACCAAACTTAATCCTAGCTGGTTTAAACTTAACAAAATAATAAATAAACTTAAAATAAACCATCTTGGACGTGCCTAATCTTCTTGGGCCAATCATAATCCAAGCTGGCTTGTCTTTCCACTTTTTGGGCCGATAAAGGCCTTTTTCGAACAATTCTTGCTTGGGCTCGATCCATCTTGTTCCAGGTCCGACCAAGTTGCTTCTTATGCTCATTTGAATGATAAAGATCCTTCTCATGTTCCATTTCCAGCTCTTGTTCTTCATCTTCCATTTCCAACTCATTTCTCGCCCATGTCGGTTTGAACAGTGCATTTCTCGATCACACTGAATCACCCATTCCATTTCCTGTCCAACCAGCTTTCTTCCATCCATTTCCTGGTCAATCAGGTTGCCTACTAGACGTCCATGTTGGTCCATAGTCATTCCTATCTTTATAAAGGCCTCAGCAAGGCCCATAGCCTTCTCTCGGTCCAATACCTCATGAATAAGGCCAATAAGCTGTCCAATGAGTCCATTAAGCTTTCCTATGACCCACTGCCTTTCAAGGACTTGCATTAGCTTCCAGGACATTAATTTGAAGCTTCTCCAGGTCGCACCATTCCCTCCTCCTTTAAAAAGATTTGTCCTCAAATCTTGTTCTTTGAAGATGAATGTACAGTCCAATCTCTGCTGCATTGTTTCTTCTTGGACCAGGGTGTTGTTAATGCTCTTGTGCACGTTTATCTCCCCTCCAGGCTCAAACACAAAGCTTTGCAAAGCCTTCACACGTTCTAGATGCTTCACTGGACAGTGCTTCTTACGAGCAACACATAGAGCAAGCAATTTCTGTTCCTATCCAGGGCCGTACCAAGTGCTCTGATACCACTTGGTACGGCCCTGGATAGGCTGTCTCTCCCTGGATCACTTGAAGGGGGCGTGGGTGGATGAAAGTGATGGAGGTGGTCTTCTCCTTAGAACTATGAGCTGCTCTAAAGATGTTTTGCTACTCCTGAGACACAGGTTCACCCTGCTTGGTGTCTGGATGAATCACAGAAGATCACTCTTCTTATTGTGATAAAAGTTGTTCACTAAGAACAATGATAAGAAAGTCTCCAAGGAGACAGTTGTTGAGCCAACAAAGCTTCAGTTTATTCAATCAATGGTTAATGTTTACATGGAGGCTCGTGGCTACATAAATAATAGAGAAGAAAACGAAATCCTAAGCTAAAGAAAACCCTAAACCAAAACCAAATTGGTTTAGTGAAAACCATATCCTAATCCTATTGCTAATTGGTTTATAAATCACCAAACTTAATCCTAATTGGTTTACACTTAATAAAATCATAAATAAACTTAAAATAAACCATCTTGGACGTGCATAATCTTCTTGGGCCATTCATAATCCAAGCTGGCTTGTCTTTCCACTTTTTGGGCCGATAAAGGCCTTTTTCGAACAATTCTTGCTTGGGCTCGATCCATCTTGTTCCAGGTCCGACCAAGTTGCTTCTTATGCTCATTTGAATGATAAAGATCCTTCTCATGTTCCATTTCCAGCTCTTGTTCTTCATCTTCCATTTCCAACTCATTTCTCGCCCATGTCGGTTTGAACAGTGCATTTCTCGATCACACTGAATCACCCATTCCATTTCCTGTCCAACCAGCTTTCTTCCATCCATTTCCTGGTCAATCAGGTTGCCTACTAGACGTCCATGTTGGTCCATAGTCATTCCTATCTTTATAAAGGCCTCAGCAAGGCCCATAGCCTTCTCTCGGTCCAATACCTCATGAATAAGGCCAATAAGCTGTCCAATGAGTCCATTAAGCTTTCCTATGACCCACTGCCTTTCAAGGACTTGCATTAGCTTCCAGGACATTAATTTGAAGCTTCTCCAGGTCGCACCATTCCCTCCTCCTTTAAAAAGATTTGTCCTCAAATCTTGTTCTTTGAAGATGAATGTACAGTCCAATCTCTGCTGCATTGTTTCTTCTTGGACCAGGGTGTTGTTAATGCTCTTGTGCACGTTTATCTCCCCTCCAGGCTCAAACACAAAGCTTTGCAAAGCCTTCACACGTTCTAGATGCTTCACTGGACAGTGCTTCTTACGAGCAACACATAGAGCAAGCAATTTCTGTTCCTTGTTTAGATCAGATCTCACAGCTTCTGATTGAGCTTCTCTCCACTGATACCCAGCACAAGTCTTGATCTTAAACTTCTGAGAATGTGATCTCAGCTTAGACAAACCAGAAACTAGCATTGGTTCTCTCCTTTGATGCAATAACCCTTCCAAGTCATGCTCCAATGATGCTGCTATTTGGATCAGATTGTTGTTGATGCTTTTATGCAAACACAAGCTTCCTCCTGGTTCAAAAACAATCTGTTGCAACCCTTTGGAAACCCTCAGTTGGTCAACAAAGCTGAACTTAAAATATACCATAGGTCTGATCAGTAAATCACAAGTTAAAGTCTTATTACTTTCTCCTTGATCAACCAAAACAAGTTCCAAATCAGGAGCTGTAGATGACTCTTCAAGCACTCCCTCTTCTTTATTTTTCTGATCAGGCACGTGACTACACCTAGCTGATAATCTCTTCTCCTGTTTCAGAGTGTTTTCCAAGTTGTCTGCTTCACAAAGAGTGGTTGGTTCTGATTCAAAATATTGTTCTCTCTCACCCTGTTTTGCTGCAGTTTCTTCTTTCTTCTCTGCTGGTTCATTCTGGTAGCAACCTAGCTCATCAGCTCTTGATGCTGGACGTGGGACTGACCTCTGATGTGTGTTTTTAATCACAGAAGTGAGTGATTTATCTATGATCTTCATGAGGTGTTCCTTGAACTGTGGGCTTTGCAATTCATCAAGATATGCATTATGTAGTTGCAACTTTCTTTGTTCCTCATGACCACAGTAGGACTTTGGCTCATCTTTGGATTTCCTAACACATCCTTTAGCTTCCCTAGCTTGGAATTGCATTCTTTCAAAGTCAGTTTGCCCATACCTCTTGGCTACAAACCTCTTCTTCATGACAGCCTTCATCTCATACCAAGAAGAAATCTGTTGCTCTCCATATTGTCTCCTAGTATTGGCTGTCTGATACCACCAATCAAGTGCATAGCCACATAAACCAGTAGATGCTAATTGAGCCTGCTTCTCTGCGGTGTACCCCTGACACTTGATAATTAAATCCATCTCCTTTTCCCAATCTAGGTATGTATCTGGATCAAAGTCCCCATTGAAGAGTGGAATCTGGATCTGTTTTCTTCTTCTTTGCAGCTCCCTTGTTGCTTTGCGCTCAGCCTTCTCTTCATGACTTCTTTTGCTTTCAAAATAAGACATAGGAGACTGCTGGATATGATAGATTTCGTGCTCCTAGGTGAAAATTCAAACCCTAACCTTCAAGTGGCTCTGATACCACTTGGTACGGCCCTGGATAGGCTGTCTCTCCCTGGATCACTTGAAGGGGGCGTGGGTGGATGAAAGTGATGGAGGTGGTCTTTTCCTTAGAACTATGAGCTGCTCTAAAGATGTTTTGCTACTCCTGAGACACAGGTTCACCCTGCTTGGTGTCTGGATGAATCACAGAAGATCACTCTTCTTATTGTGATAAAAGTTGTTCACTAAGAACAATGATAAGAAAGTCTCCAAGGAGACAGTTGTTGAGCCAACAAAGCTTCAGTTTATTCAATCAATGGTTAATGATACATGGAGGCTCGTGTTTAACATAAATAAGAAAGCCAAAACGAAATCCTAAGCTAGAGAAAACCCTAAACCAAAACCAAATCGGTTTAGTAAAAACCATATCCTAATCCTATTGCTAGTTGGTTTATAAATCACCAAACTTAATCCTAGCTGGTTTAAACTTAACAAAATAATAAATAAACTTAAAATAAACCATCTTGGACGTGCCTAATCTTCTTGGGCCAATCATAATCCAAGCTGGCTTGTCTTTCCACTTTTTGGGCCGATAAAGGCCTTTTTCGAACAATTCTTGCTTGGGCTCGATCCATCTTGTTCCAGGTCCGACCAAGTTGCTTCTTATGCTCATTTGAATGATAAAGATCCTTCTCATGTTCCATTTCCAGCTCTTGTTCTTCATCTTCCATTTCCAACTCATTTCTCGCCCATGTCGGTTTGAACAGTGCATTTCTCGATCACACTGAATCACCCATTCCATTTCCTGTCCAACCAGCTTTCTTCCATCCATTTCCTGGTCAATCAGGTTGCCTACTAGACGTCCATGTTGGTCCATAGTCATTCCTATCTTTATAAAGGCCTCAGCAAGGCCCATAGCCTTCTCTCGGTCCAATACCTCATGAATAAGGCCAATAAGCTGTCCAATGAGTCCATTAAGCTTTCCTATGACCCACTGCCTTTCAAGGACTTGCATTAGCTTCCAGGACATTAATTTGAAGCTTCTCCAGGTCGCACCAACTTCGCAAGGAAGGACTCTATGCAAACCTCAAGAAGTGCACATTCTGCACTGATAAACTTGTTTTCCTAGGTTTTGTTGTGAGTTCACAGGGATTACAGGTTGATGAAGAGAAGGTTAGAGCAATCCAAGAATGGCCAGAACCCACAAGCATCAGTCAAGTCAGAAGTTTTCATGGGCTAGCCAGTTTCTACAGGCGGTTTGTTCAGGATTTCAGTAGCATAGCAGCACCTCTCACTGCCATTGTCAAGAAGAGTGTTGGATTCATGTGGGGGAAAGCTCAAGAAGAGGCTTTTCAGGCTCTCAAATACCGGCTAACTCATGCACCAGTGCTAGCTTTACCAGACTTCAATAAGACATTTGAAGTAGAGTGTGATGCTTCAGGAATTGGGATTGGGGCAGTACTACTACAAGGAGGCAAACCAGTGGCTTTCTTCAGTGAGAAACTCAGTGGAGCTGCTCTTAACTACCCTACATATGACAAGGAGTTATATGCTTTGGTGAGAGCTTTGGAGACATGGCAGCACTATCTCTTATCCAAGGAATTTGTGGTGCACACTGATCATGAGACCCTTAAACATCTAAGAGGGCAAACTAATCTCAAGAGAAGACATGCTAGGTGGCTGGAGTTTATAGAAACCTTCCCATACATCATCAAGTATAAGAAGGGTAAAGAGAACATTGTAGCTGATGCACTCTCCAGGAGACATGCCTTAATTGCCACAATGGAAGCTAAGGTGCTAGGATTTGAGTTCATCAAGGAACTATATGGGGAGGATCCGGATCTTGCTGACACTTACACCAGCTGCACTAAAGAACCTCACGGGAAGTTCTACTTGCATGAGGGATTCTTATTTAAGGGCAAGAGACTATGTGTCCCTCAGTGCTCTTTGAGAGATTTGATCACTAGAGAAGCTCACGGAGGGGGTCTCATGGGACATTTTGGAGTAGACAAGACACTTGCTGTGGTCAGAGAACATTTTTATTGGCCGCACCTAAAGAAGACAGTAGAGGCTCATTGTGCAAGATGTGTGGTATGCAAGAAAGCTAAGTCAAGAGTACAACCCCATGGTCTTTACATGCCACTCCCCATCCCCACAGCCCCTTGGGTGGACATATCCATGGATTTTGTACTAGGATTACCCATGATTCAACACAAAGATTCAATCTTTGTTGTGGTGGATAGGTTCTCCAAGATGGCACACTTCATACCTTGTGCCAAGGTGAATGATGCATCCAAGACAGCTGACTTGTTCTTCAGAGAAGTGGTTCGTTTACATGGGGTTCCTAGAACCATTGTGTCAGATCGAGACACCAAGTTCCTCAGCCACTTCTGGAGGACACTATGGAAAAAGCTTGGAACAAAGTTACTCTATTCAACTACTTGCCATCCGCAAACTGATGGACAAACAGAAGTTGTTAACAGAACTCTCTCCACATTGCTTAGAGCCACCATTGGGAAGAACATGAAGAATTGGGTTGATTGTATTCCCTTCATAGAGTTTGCATACAACCGGGCTCAACACTCAGCTACAAAGACGTCACCATTTGAAGCTGCTTATGGGTTCAATCCAAAGACACCTCTCGATCTTACTCCTTTACCTCCAGCTGAAGTTATTAGTCTCACGGGTGAAGCCAAGGCTGCGTATGTCAAGGAATTACACCACAAAGTCCAGGAGAATCTAGAGAAGCGAACTGACCAGTATGCTAAACAAGCTAACAAGGGTCGCAAAGAGGTTATATTTGAACCAGGAGAGTGGGTTTGGTTACACATGAGGCAAGAGAGGTTCCCTAACCAGAGGAGTTCTAAGTTGAAGCCAAGAGGCACTGGCCCCTTTCAAGTTCTCGAGAGGATCAACAACAACGCCTACCGTCTTGACCTGCCAGGTGAGTTAAATGTATCATCCACTTTCAATGTTACTGATTTGTCTCCTTGTTTTGCAGATGAACCGGTTTTGAGGTCAAAACCTTTTGAAGAGGGAGGGAATGATGAGGACATTGAACCTGACCTTACTGAACCAGACATTCAAGACATGATCAGCAACATTACCAAACCAGAGACTGAGCAAGAAGTGCCCATACCAACCGTGTTTAAGGGAGCTATCACTAGACAAAGAGCTAAGATACTTCAACATAAATTTAATGAGAGCATGATACTTGCTTCTGATCTTGGACAGGTTAAACAAGCTAAGGAAGATATTAAAGATGTGATCAAGAAAGATGTTGTGAAGATAGAGGAACCAAATGGGAGTTCTCAAGCATCAAGAGAAGATCTTTGGCCATTCATACCTGATCAGAGTCACAACCATTTGATGATCATTACCATAGAAGAACCCAATGCTTAAGAAGGTTCTTGGACATGGTTAGCTACAAGGCAAGCTCCTTGTGTGTGCTCTTTTCCTTACTCTTGGTTTTGTCCCACGAGGTTTTCCAGGAGGAGGTTTTTAACGAGGCCACAACTAGCTTACAAATCACCTTGAAGCATCTCGGTCCAAGACTAAGAAGGAACCACTTCTTCTTTGTTTCCTTTTTTGAACCATATTCTATTTTAAGTTATTTCATTTTGTGTCGACAAGGAGCATGTTCCTTTAGTCTTTATATTGTGTGCAAAACTCATTGAGAAGGTTACACTTGATATTTTATAAAACTTTTCTTTCAAAGAAAAACCTAGAGCTCTCAACTGAACTCGCAGCCGCCTCCTTGCCTTGTGAGACCAGTACCTCCACGGCCTGAAGGATCCCTTGTGTTGTATCACGAGCCTTCCATCTCTCGTGTGGTGCACTTCAATCCACCTTGTTCTTAGTCCACGGTTTCTCTTGGTTGATTAGATCAAACAATAGAACCACCTCTTGATCTAGAACTGCTCCATCTCTCTTGCTTGGATCATACAGCCTTTGTCAGCCTAGGCTTGTATCAATCCTGGTTTGATAAGAATCATGAATATATTGCCCAATGTCCGAACAGGCAAATCTGGAATCATCTGGATAGAAAGTGGGATATCTTCTTACTCACAACTCCTATGAGATTTATTTAACTTCCTGGTTATTCTCCACTGAATAGTGGTTCCAAATAAAGCTTCTTAGACCGTAGTTCATCCTGGTTTGATAAGAATCATGAAGATAATGGCATATGTCCGAACAGGCTAATCTGGAATCATCTGTATAGAAGGTGGGATATCTTCTTGCTCACAACACTTATGAGATTTATTCAAACTTCCTGGTTATTCTCCACTGAGTAGTGGTTCCAAATAAAGCTTCTTAGATTGTGGTTCATCCTGGTTTGATAAGAATCATGAATATATTACCATATGTCCGAACATGCTAATCTGGAATCATCTGGATAGAAAGTGGGATATCTTCTTACTCACAACTCCTATGAGATTTATTTAACTTCCTGGTTATTCTCCACTGAATAGTGGTTCCAAATAAAGCTTCTTAGACCGTGGTTCATCCTGGTTTGATAAGAATCATGAAGATAATGGCATATGTCCAAACAGGCTAATCTGGAATCATCTGTATAGAAGGTGGGATATCTTCTTGCTCACAACACTTATGAGATTTATTCAACTTCCTGGTTATTCTCCACTGATTAGTGGTTCCAAATAAAGCTTCTTAGATCGTCGTCCATCCTGGTTTGATAAGAATCATGAAGATAATGACATATGTCCGAACAGACTAATCTGGAATCATCTGGATAGAAAGTGGGATATCTTCTTACTCACAACTCCTATGAGATTTATTCAACTTCCTGGTTATTCTCCACTGATTATTGGTTCCCAATCAAGCTTCTTACATATTGGTTCATCCTGGTTTGATAAGAATCATGAAGATATTGACATATGTCCGAACAGGCTAATCTGGAATCATCTCGACAGAAAAGTGGGATATCTTCTTAATCACAACTCCTATGAGATTTATTCAACTTCCTGGTTATTCTCCACTGATTAGTGGTTCCCAATAAAGCTTCTTACATATTGGTTCATCCTGGTTTGATAAGAATCATGAAGCTATTGCCATATGTCCGAACAGGCTAATCTGGAATCATCTGGATAGAAGGTGGGATATCTTGTTGCTCACAACACTTATGAGATTTATTCAACTTCCTGGTTATTCTCCACTGAGTAGTGGTTCCAATAAAGCTTCTTAGATCGTAGTTCATCCTGGTTTGATAAGAATCATGAAATTTTGCCTTATGTCCGAAAGGCTAATCTGGAATCATCTGGATATAAAAGTGGGATATCTTCTTCCTCACAACTGCTATGAGATTTATTCAACTTCCTGGTTATTCTCCACTGATTAGTGGTTCCAAATAAAGCTTCTTAGATCGTGGTTAATCCTGGTTTGATAAGAATCATGAAGATAATGCCATATGTCCGAACAGGCTAATCTGGAATCATCTGGACAGAAAAGTGGGATATCTTCTTAATCACAACTCCTATGAGATTTATTCAACTTCCTGGTTATTCTCCACTGATTAGTGGTTCCAATAAAGCTTCTTACATGTGGTTCATCCTGGTTTGATAAGAATCATGAAGCTATTGCCATATGTCCGAACAGGCTAATCTGGAATCATCTGGATAGAAAGTGGGATATCTTCTTACTCACAACTCCTATGAGATTTATTCAACTTCCTGGTTATTCTCCACTGATTAGTGGTTCTAAATAAAGCTTCTTAGATCGTGGTTCATCCTGGTTTGATAAGAATCATGAAGATAATGGCCATGTCCGAACAGGCTAATCTGTAATCATCTGGATAGAAAGTGGGATATCTTCTTGCTCACAACACTTATGAGATTTATTCAACTTCCTGGTTATTCTCCACTGATTAGTGGTTCCCAATCAAGCTTCTTACATATGGTTCATCCTGTTTGATAAGAATCATGAAGATATTGCCATATGTCCGAACAGGCTAATCTGGAATCATCCGGACAGAAAAGTGGGATATCTTCTTAATCACAACTCCTATGAGATTTATTCAACTTCCTGGTTATTCTCCACTGTTAGTGGTTCCCAATAAAGCTTCTTACATATTGGTTCATCCTGGTTTGATAAGAATCATGAAGATATTGCCATATGTCCGAACAGGCTAATCTGGAATCATCTGGATAGAAGGTGGGATATCTTGTTGCTCACAACACTTATGAGATTTATTCAACTTCCTGGTTATTCTCCACTGATTAGTGGTTCCAAATAAAGCTTCTTAGATCGTGGTTCATCCTGGTTTGATAAGAATCATGAAGATAATGGCATATGTCCGAACAGGCTAATCTGGAATCATCTGGATAGAAGGTGGGATATCTTCTTGCTCACAACTCTTATGAGATTTATTCAACTTCCTGGTTATTCTCCACTGAGTAGTGGTTCCAAATAAAGCTTCTTAGATCGTGGTTCATCCTGGTTTGATAAGAATCATGAAGATATTACCCATATGTCCGAACAGGTTAATCTGGAATCATCTGGATAGAAAGTGGGATATCTTCTTACTCACAACTCCTATGAGATTTATTAACTTCCTGGTTATTCTCCACTGAATAGTGGTTCCAAATAAAGCTTCTTAGGCCGTGGTTCATCCTGGTTTGATAAGAATCATGAAGATAATGGCATTATGTCCGACAGGCTAATCTGGAATCATCTGGATAGAAGTGGGATATCTTCTTTCACAACAACTTATGAGATTTATTCAACTTCCTGGTTATTCTCCACTGATTAGTGGTTCCAAATAAAGCTTCTTAGATCGTCGTTCATCCTGGTTTGATAAGAATCATGAAGATAATGCCATATGTCCGAACAGGCTAATCTGGAATCATCTGGATAGAAAGTGGGATATCTTCTTACTCACAACTCCTATGAGATTATATTCAACTTCCTGGTTATTCTCCACTGATTAGTGGTTCCCAATCAAGCTTCTTAGATATTGGTTCATCCTGGTTTGATAAGAATCATGAATATATTGACATATGTCCGAACAGACTAATCTGGAATCATCTCGACAGAAAAGTGGGATATCTTCTTAATCACAACTCCTATGAGATTTATTCAACTTCCTGGTTATTCTCCACTGATTAGTGGTTCCAATAAAGCTTCTTACATATTGGTTCATCCTGGTTTTGATAAGAATCATGAAGCATATTGCCATATGTCCGAACAGGCTAATCTGGAATCATCTGGATAGAAGGTGGGATATCTTGTTTCTCACAACACTTATGAGATTTATTCAACTTCCTGGTTATTCTCCACTGATTAGTGGTTCCAAATAAAGCTTCTTAGATCGTGGTTCATCCTGGTTTGATAAGAATCATGAAGATAATGGCATATGTCCGAACAGGCTAATCTGGAATCATTTGGATAGAGGTGGGATATCTTGTTGCTCACAACACTTATGAGATTTTTTCAACTTCCTGGTTATTCTCCACTGAGTAGTGGTTCCAAATAAAGCTTCTAGATCGTGGTTCATCCTGGTTTGATAAGAATCATGAAGAATTAT
>NW_026616493.1:0-24370 GCF_000801105.2 Raphanus sativus | reverse complement strand
TCTCTTCGCTGGTGGTGGCTCGATGTCGATCGATATCGGTCTAGGCCTGTCGATCGATGTCGCGTTTCTGTCACGAAGACCAAGATGATCTTGAACTATGCTCACGTCTTGTTGTAGCTCGTTCAGCTGCTGTTGACCCTATTTATATGTTTTCTAAGCCATTGTTGATGGCAACACTTCCTTTACTTCATTATTCATTGTTCTTAGTTAGGAGAGAAGGGAGGAAATCCTTCAGAGTCCTCCTGGAACTCCATTGTTTTTCGTTTTTTAATATCTATTGCAGTTTCATATTATTCATTTTGATCAAAAAAAAAATATATTCATTTATGATTTCTGTGGCAAACTTCATGTCTGAATAAATCCACCTGTTAGGTTTAGGGTTCAGCTAGGCTATGTGGATTAGCCCCAAATATGAATACTTGAGCATGTGATATTCTCTTAGAAGATTGTTCTTAATGCTTGTATAGGAGTAGCTAACCGATACATGATGACAGTTGATATAATCCATGGGATCTATCTTCTTTGAGTTAGAATTTTCTAGGCGCAAGCGACAACATGGTCTAGTAAATCTCTGAAGAATTGTTATCAATCCGCCCTTAAAGCTTACTATAGGCGCATCGACCGATACTCCTATAGAGTCATCGATCGATTGACATGAGGATATGTCAATCGATACGTGCGCAGCAGGTCGATCGATGCCTTTCATGATTCACCAGTGGAGTTTCATCGACTATAGTATATAAAGCCCATAAAACGACAGTTACGGTTATTGTTACCGTTGAGTTCTATAATATCATGCAAACATCTCACATAGGCATTCATACTACTATAATCCTGACTTCCTGAATAGAAACCCTAGATCTAACAAACCATCCTTCCATCAAATAACTCTCTGCCAAGTTGAATAATTGTCTTGTTCAACTTGTTTACTGCTTTATTTACTCCTTTATTTATTTATTTATTTATTTACTGTCTTATAATCTATTAGCCTAGCTTAATCATATAACTTTTAGATCTAGTGTGTGTCCTAGCTCCTTATGGATTCGATCCCTAAGTGCTACAACTCGACCTATTATATGAGAGAGTATAAATCACTCCTTAGGATAAGTTGAGAGATATCAAATTTGGCGCCGTTGCCCGGGAGCTTTGATCGCCATTAGATCTTTTCTAGTTATATTTAGAATAGGTTTTACTATTGTTCAAAAATTGATAACTTTTTTTCTTCTGTTTCAGGTACATACTAGGAACAACAATGAATAGAGGATTTGTAGCTTCTTCAAAGAAGCAGTTTGCTGGTTTATACACGACCCGTAAGTTTACGAGGGATGAATCAATCGACACCCTCTAAGAAGCATCAATCGACAGCATATACCATAAATCGATCGACACCCTACAAGAACCGGTGATTGACAGAGTCCACAAACCGTCAAACGACATTGTTCATCCGAACACTGTTCACACGGGTGCTGTTTATCGAGGTACGGTTCATCCCACATCGATCGACATTGTTCATCCGTCGGCGACCAACACTGTTCATCTCGCATCGATTGACACTGTTTATACGATGTCGATCGATACTGATCACTTCGACATTGTTCATCAGGGCACTGTTCACCGAAACAATGTTCAACGTGGTACTGTTCACCAAACACTGTTCATCCGGACACTGTTCATTCCGCATCGATCGACACTATTCATCCGACATCGATCGACACTGTTCATCCAACGTCGACCGATATTGTTCATCGCGGTACTGTTCATCGCGACAGTGTTCACCGTGACATTGTTCATCGTGGTACTGTTCATCAAAACATTGTTCATCCTGACATTGTTCATCCGGGTACTGTTCATCCGACGAAGAAAAATACTATTCTTCAAGGGTCAATAGACACAACTTGCGTGGAGACAGAGAAAATCGAAGTACTCATACTGAGCTTTGATGAGAATGAGATGTTAAAAGACGAAGAAGATCGCCCTCGCCTCACAACACCACATGACAATTAATTTATACAGAGGGAGTTGTAATCCCTAATGTGATTGTTGTTGCTGCCCTGAACCTGTAAATACTCTAAATAGACTCCAATACATAGTAAATAGTATCTATAACACTTATATACCATGGGTAAAATAGGTAAAATCCATGGTATATCAACTCCCCAGACTTATCCTTTTGCTTGCCCTCTAGCAAAACCAACAGACAGTCTCTCTGAAAGAGGTTTGAAAACAGCAGGGACTCGAGGGATTTTAAAAACTCAGTTCATCATCTCTATAGTAGTGCAAACCAAATCATTAAACATCCTAACCTTAGAAGCACATTATACAATATCCTAGTATAGCAACCAAATTCCACTAGTTCCACAACCTAACAGATCCTGTCTGACAATCTCCTCTACAAACCTCATTTCTTGCATAAAAATAAAAGTGTAGGCTTTACCTTGGGAGTATCGATCAAAGGACACATGGATTCAACTAAAACAAGTTTCTGAACACACAAGCAGTCTTTCCTGATCCCTTTCTCCCCTCTTCTCTCTTCCCTGAATCTCTTATTAGTTTCAATTTCAACAGGTTTCGATGCCACAAATGTCATCTAGTCTATCTCATTGACATTTGCATTTGTAATTCATACATTTGACAACGTGTAGCGAATAATGGGGTCACAGGTAATTTACCTATCCCTCGTTTCCATAATGTGTGATCATCCTTGAGATTTAGAATAATGGGGCCGCAGGTAATTTACGTATCCTTGAGATTTATATCAATCTTTTATAACATAAACTTAGATCTTTGAGATGCCGAAGAGAGAGAAGGAAGGGAACCAGAAACACACATACATTTTACCTTCCAGACTTGCAGGAGGATTCTGATCCCTTGTATACCAAGCCCCAAGACAAGCAAATTAAGTCAGTATTAGGTTAGAGGTCAGCTTTGGTTCCTTCAAACAATTTCAGCAAGTGCAAACATAGTTGACAGGTTGATCCACTTTAGTATCTCTAGTACTTCTGCAGTCAGTAAATCTAAGACTGGTCTAAAGAGTGGTTAGATGACAAGTAGTAAATCGGTTAAGATTATATCCCCTTCTTGACTCAATAAAATCTTTTTGAAAACATTTTAGATAAAACTCATAAAGTAGATAAACGTTAGTAATCCCCCCAGACTTAAATTACATTGTCCCCAGTGTAACACAGTCGGTGGTAGAGTGAAAATCATAAAACATAAGTACATAATTTAACAAGTTATAACGTTATACCTGACCGAAACCGTATCGATCGATGTGGGTTTGTGCACGTCGATCGTGGCTGATGTGATGATGTCGATCGATTTCGACATGGTCTCGTCGGTCGATTCAGATGGCAAACGTCTACTCGGACTTAAACAACTGACTTTGATGTAAATATCAATCAACACAGTTAAGTGGCGATCAATACCATTGATGCTCTGTCGATCAACACAGTTAAGTGGCGATCGATCGATGCTTGTGATGCTCTGTCGACCGATGCTGGCCAGCCATGGTCGATTCTTGTGGAAACTCATCGTCCTTGATTATATCCCCTCTATTTTTACCTAACATTAAACACTAAAATAAAACACTAAAAGTCAGTAATAGAAAAACGTAAAACCAATAATATATTTTTTTTTCGGATGAACAGTGGCGCTGCTACAGTAGCGTCGCTACAGTGATTCTGCTACAGTAACTCTGCTACAGTGTCGGTCGATTTGCTTGCTACAGTGTCGCTCGGCGGACTGCTACAATATCGATCAATGTCCTCGCTACAGTGTCGCTCGGCACTGTTTCTACAGTGTCGCTCGGCACTGTTGCTACAGTGTTGTGCGTACTGTTCATTTTTTTTTACCTGCAATAGGTATAAACAAAAATCAGTAGAATATGAAAATAAAACCAAATTTAAAACAAACCTAATAGTGGGTTGTCTCCCACTCAGCGCTTATTTTTAGTCATTAGCTTGACTTTTGGAGGTCTGATTTAATCTGGATGAGGATGTGAACTTGCTCCAAAACAAGTTTCTGTGTCTCTCTTCCTCATTTGGTTGATGCAGTTGATGAAAGCTCTTGCAGACGCTTTTCCTTTGTCTCTCAGTTTTGGATCAGATAGCACTCTAACCTTAGCAAAAGAAACTGGACCTCCTCTGCAGCGCACTCTACACTCAAGACTTTCCTCTTGACACTGAGAAGGGACTAGTGACAGGAAATCTGCATCTTCTCTCTTTCTCTTTTTCTTCTTCTTTGTTCTGGTCCTTCCCCCAGACTTAGACTTTTCAGTCCCATTCGGTTCTGAGTTTTGTAGGTTGTCGGCCGATGCTTGAGGTCCCTTGTCGATCGATTTTGAGACAGGCTGTCGACCGATGTTGAAAACTGAATGTCGATCGATGTTGGTCCTGGTTTTGCAGGCTTGCAAATTGCATTTGTTGTAGGCGCTGGATCTTCAAACATATTCATGCATGAAATAAACTCTTCACTTTCCTTCTTCTCCACAGTATCATAGAAGACAGTTTCATCAACATTAGTCAGGCACATCTTATTCTTCTTAAGATCACAAACTGCCCCCACTGTAGCCATGAAGGCTCTTCCAAAAAGAAGGGAAGATGTCCTGCCTGATTTGAGCTCCACGACATGAAAATCCACAGGAATAGTGCATTCTCCTATCTCCACTTTAACATTCCTGATCATGCCTGCTGAGTTTGCTTTGGAGTTATCAACAAAAGTGAAACTATCTTTTGAAGGTTTCGTCTTTAATCCTAATACTTCAGCAGTGTCTATAGCCATGATGCTGACTGCAGAACCAATATCGCAGAGGGCGTTTGGCAAATCGTGGTTATTTATAGAGCATGGAATCAGAAACTTTCCAGGATCTTGTTCTTTCTTTAGAGTCCTCTTAGGCTTACGGCAGACCTTGTTGAATAATATCTCCATGTCCTTTTCTGTCTCTCTGCTCTCTCTGAAGAAATTACCAAGTCTGTACTTATAATAGGCTTCCTCAAAAGTCATACCCTTAGGAACTCTCTTCACCCTCTTGTGAAATCCATCAAGTTCAGCTTTGTTAGCTTCTCTCCTCAGGTATTTGGGAACATAGAGTTTCTTAGCTTTCGACCTCATCCCAATCTGAATCACATCTTTTGTTGCCTGCCGTTCCATGACAGGTTCATGTCCGTCCATTTGGTATCGATCGATACCAGGTGGATGTCGTCGATCGACACTCTCAACGAAAGAAGTTTCAACTAGAGTCAATTGATTTTGGTCTGGTGCATCTGCAGGTTGCTGTCTGGTCTTCTCCATTGTCTTTAAGCAAACTGGCGTCTGAGATGAATTGCGAGTTGCATTCAAACCGTGGGCATAAGGGTCTGGTAAACACACTAGATTTGTAGTGAGCCGCAGTCGATCGATGCTTTCCCGTGGAGGTCGATCGATGCCGTTATGTTTGTGTTGCTCAACGTCATATGTTTTAGCAGGGTACGGGATGGGAGGATGTGGGTGTTGAGCAGCAAAATCTGAGTGGCTCTGGATTTGAACAGTACTGCATGACCCTAAAAGTGGTGTCCATCGATGTTCAGCTGATGGTGTAGACATGCAACTTTCGACTAAAAAGACTTCTTCTTCCAACTTCTCATGTTTGATTACTTCCCCAAAGTAGTTATCCCATCTGGAATCGACCTGCTGCTCTTCCCAGTCGGGATGAATAGTGTCACGAGGAACAGTATCCGATGAACAGTTTCTGGGTGAATAGTGTTTTGATGAACAGTGTCACGATGAACAGTACTTCGGTGAACAGTGCTGTGATGAATAGTGTCGACTGATACATGATGAACAATGTCGATCGATATCGGATGAACAGTGTCGTTCGATGCGGGATGAACAATACCTCGATAAACAGTACTCGGATGAACAGTACCCGGATGAACAGTACCCGCGTGAACAGTACTCCGATGAATAGTACCGGGATGAACAGTAATCAGATGAATAGTAACCGGATGAACAGTACCCGTGTGAATAGTACCGGCGTGAGCAGTACTGGCATGAACCACTCGTTCCTTTGAAGAAAAAATTCATTTTTCACAGTTTTTGCAATCTGAGAAACTTGGGTGCACAACATCTTGAAAAGAGTATCGATGATGTCTATCATTCCATTCACCTCTTTGCAGAGAGAATCCAAATGCATATTAAGCTCCTCAGTGATCTCCTGCTGTTCTTTCAACCGCTCCTCTAGTATAAATTCCATCTCTTCTAAATTGTATTGATCCTCATCCTGGTATATAACATGCTCCACAAATGAGACTTCATGTACAAAACCAGTCTCAGCCTCAATTATCTTGTTGTCATCCTTTACAGCTGATTTTATCCTGTGCATATCTAGATTTTTGGCACTGGTGCTGGACGCCAAGCTCTCAATCAGTCTCTTAGCTTCTTTTGGGGTCCTTGTTCTAAAGTTCTCCTCGCTTGCAGTGTCTAGCATTACATGATATTGCACATCAATACCATTGCAGAACTTCATCAACAACTGAACCTCCGTAAAACCATGATGTGGACAGTCCCTTTGGTAGCTCCTGAACCTCTCCCAAGAGCTTCTGAAACCTTCTGTAGGTCCCTGAGAGAATGTCCAAATTTTATCTCTTATTTCTTCAGTCCGTACTTCATCAAAGAATTTACTCAGGAATGCATTTTGGATATCAGTCAGGATGTAAGAGATCCTGGTGGTAGCTGCTTAAGCCAATGCGAAGCTTCTCCAACAAGTTATTATTTGAAGAGCTTGCAAAGCAAGTAGTCCTCAGGGACTTCATCCATACAGATAAGAGCAATAAGATCCTCGAACCTTTCCAGATGATCCATAGGATGCTCGTGAGATAATCCACGAGCGTGTAGTACTTTGGATTCAGCTCGAAGTTCTGTGTCTGGATATCTGGTAGACGAATGGCTGATCTGTTGACATAGTATTCCTCTGGACGGTTGTAGTCAGCCAGTGTCTTTTGTCGAGCAGCCCCATCTACAGGTATAGCAGCTCCTGTAGCATCAGTATCAGAGTCAGGAATTACAGTCCCCTGAGCATCAAGTCTCTGACCTGCTGCATTACGCAGATGACCATCCTGGTCATACAGGTCCCCATTCTCATCCCTCTGTAGCACAAGTATCTCGCTCATGGTTGCTCGCAGATTGGTATCGACCAATGTTGCAGATGAAGTGTCGATCGATTCTCTTTCACAAGTGTCGATCGATGATGTATAAGTGGTATCGATCGATGCTGTGCATTCTCTTTGCGGATCAAGCATTCCAAACGTGTTGGGTCTGAGAAGAAAAGCAATTCCCCCTTGCCGCTTCTGGTACTAATTGGCATGTACCCGAAAAACAAGAAAAAAATTTCGTAAGTAACTTAAAACAGTAAATAAAACCTAGAATAAACCTATTAATCAAGTCTAATGGCGAATCCTTGCTCCCCAGCAATGACGCCAAATTTGATATCACTCAAATTACCCTAACAAGTGATCTTACTCTCTCAAATAAGAGGTTCGATTGTACTACTTAGGGATCGAATCCACAGAGAGCTAGGGCACACACTAAACTATAGATATTATGATTTAACTAGGCAAGCAAATAGTTATAAAGCCACTAGTAAAAAAACAGCGCCACAGCCACGTTTATTTTCGTGGGTATAACCAAAATTTCGTGGCTATACAGAGCAAAAGCCACGATTTGCTACGAAAACTAAAACGTACGTATACGAGCGTAGCAAAAAGAGCGCGTATCAAAAAACGTAGCAAGTTGCCACGTTTTGCTACGAAAGTTTCGTGGCAAGCTTTGCCACGGTTTGAGACGAAAGTTACGTAGCAACATGCTACGGTTTTGCTATGATTCCTTTCGTGACAGTTGCTATGTTTTAGTGACGAACATTTTCGTGTCTATTGTATTTTTTTGCTACGATTTATTATTGGCAAACGAAACAATTATAAATAAAAAAAATGAAACAGTTTTATTCGTGGCAATTTGAAACAATTATAAAAAAGAATTGAAACAATTATAAAAAAAAATTGTAATTTATATAAAATGCAAACAAGCCAAAATATCATAAAAACCAAAATATATTACATAGATGCAGTTTTAAACATTCAAAAGATAGCAAGTTTCTGATGGAAACAGAGAAGTACACAAACGATTGTAGCTTAATACATGAACTTGGTTACCAAACCCTAAATACCAAGTTCTTTTTGGCACCACCTATCTAACTCAGATTGGTTACTGGTAGTTAGAAGTTGTGGTTGAGCTTGTGGCTGATGTTGAGATTGACTGAGCTTGAGGCTGAAATGGTTGTGCAGTTGAGGCAGGAGTGGAAGCTTGAGATTGGAGAGTTTGCAGAATAATGTTGAGAGTTGCTTGGTTTGCTGACATCCCATCCTTAACTTCAGTCTTGAAAGCATTGATTTCTGTCTTGAAAGCATTGATATCTTCCTTGACTTCAGTAATGGTGGTCTCGAAGCCAGACATGCGCATCTCCACATCCAGGTTGCGCTTCAGTTGGACAGGAATTGGCATAGAAGGACTGGTGTTCTTGTACTGAACACTGCCAATGCTGTAGTTTGTACCCTTCTTTGTCTGTCCTCTCTGCAAAAAGAAAGGAAAATACATAAGCAAGCATTTACTCCATCCTATCTCACGCACCACAATTACGAGCATCTCCAATCACCATAACTAACTAAGACAGTCCCAACTCCAATAATTACAAGCATTTCCAATCACAGTTCAATAACCAAGTATTAAACCAGTAAGCTAAAATAAATAAAATGAGGATGAGAGAAGAGATGACCTTGATGTATTCTTGGTTGAGAAGAAAGCGCTTTGCATTTGAAGCAGCAGTGGAGTCAGTTTGACTGTCGCCAAGTGGAGATTGATCTTGTAACATCTCTTCAACGGCTTGCTCAACCTCCAGCACCAGTTCCTCGGTACGTTCGTCTAGGAAGGAACCATCTTTACCCGTGTGAGTCTTCCTTGCAAGGGCTGTGTATGGAGGTGGTTCATCCAAACCTTCATCAGCCATCTATAAGAAAGGAAATAGATGGAAGTTAGACAGTACTTAAGGCAAAAAAAATTAAGAAAAAAAAGTTAAGGCAAAAAAATTTAAGAAAAAAACTTAAGGCAAAACTTACCATTTTATACTCAATGTTTAGGAAACAGCGTGGGCCTGCACCGTGCTTGTGCATCTTCTTCCCTACTGGAGCAGATCTACGAGATGCTGCAGCTTTTGCACTCTTGCTTTTTGCTGGCGCAGTGCTGAACTTCTGAACAATTGATGTCCAGTCAGTGTCATTGATGTAAGGAGGATGCCTGTTATCTCTCCTGTTCTGGCTGATGCGGCCACAGACAGTAACCTGAGTTTGTTTCTTCCATTTCAAGTAGACTTCATCATGGAATTGGTCATCCCAGTAGTAGTGTTGCTATAAAAGAACGCAAGTCATTAGTAAAAAACTATGATGCTTAGTAATAGTTGAGAAAGGGAAAAGGAGAGGGAAACAAGCACTTACAATGAAGGCATGCCACCACTGATCCCTCTTGTCAACTGGAACGTATTTCCAGCTTGACCATGGCCCCCAGTAGCTTCCCTGCCATGTTTCTCGGATAAAAGCATGGACTTCAGGATCAGCAGCAAACCTGAGACAAGACAATGGGAATCATCAAACAAAAATCATATATTAAACTCTACACTTAATCTACTAACACACTGTTCAACTACAATAACATACCACAAAACAAATGCTAACCAAAATAATACTAACCATCACACTGATACACAGTAAACAAATGACCACCTAAAACTTACCACAATGCTCCATTGAGCTTTTGAGGATGGAGGTGTGGCTGGTTACGTCTGGATGGCGCACGTAGCAGAGCATCTTCTCTCCTCCTGACATAAGGGGCAGGAGCCGCAGGCACTGCACTTGAAGACCCGACAGATGCGTGAGGTACAGAACCAGGACGTACAACTCCAGGAGGAGTAAGAGATGGGTCCATGGCAGCAGGCCCCGGTAAGGCCACTCGAGGTCTCCCTTGACGCATATCTGTGGACACAAAGACAATACTAAAATTTCAGACAAATTGGAAACCAAAATAAAAACAAAACTTGATATAAAAAAACAAAACTTTCAACTAAAACAGACAGTTTAAATCGAAAAAAACAAAAAAAAAAACAGAAACTTGAAATGGAAACAAAACAAAAATATAAATTGAAACAGAGGGTTTAGATCGAAACCCTACAACCTTGTAATAAAAACTTGAAATGGAACCAAAAAAAAATATAAATCAAAATCGACAGTTAAGATCGAAACCCTACAACTTTTGGGCTTTAGTTTAGAGGGATAATTTTGGGAAAATTTTGGGTTTAGAGGGAAATGGGTTTTGGATTTAGGAGGGAAATTTTTTGCTTAATTGTGTGGTGGGAAATGAGTTTAGGGTATAGATAGGGTATAGGGTTTAGGATTTAGTTAGGTTTTATAAAAAAATATTTTTTTATGAAATCTCAAAACTAATAATTATAATTTTAGAATATAATAAACTAAAAAACTTAAATATATATATATATGTTAATGATAATTAGGAATTAAGTTCATTTGTATAAGTTTGGATAAAATATATCGATATTTTAAAACTAAGAAATCTAGTTAATTATATTTTAAATTTTTAAAACTTCATAATTTATAAATTTATTAAGATCTTTACTTATTATATATTACAAATTTAAAAACTTCATAAACCACAAATTTACTAATAACTTCATTCAGATTCCGAATCCGAATCAGTACAAGACTCATCTAATTCTGAAACGTATTCATCATTAGGAGGAACAACTGGCGTGGATTCATAATCTGAATCATCTTCGACAACATATGTTTCAATACGCAACATCGCGCTCTGTGCAACAACTTGGTTGTGTGTATCATCTTGTAACGCAACAAGAGCATCCTCAGACGTTTCTCGAACCCCTCTAGGCATAACTTTAGTACATGCCCACCAATCGTTGGCTGATGTATGTCGTACCCGCGGATAAGGAATAAAGCAAACTTGATCACAATTACCAGATAACATAAATGGATCGTATTTCTCATATTGCCAACGCGGAGACACATCAACGATTCCTGATTTATGTTTCGAATTCCCCGACCTTCAGTTGTATCAAACCACTTGCATTTAAAAACCATGGTCTTAAGTCCAACAGAACCAAAATACTCAACCATCATTATCTCCTCGATCAAACCATAATAGTCAGTGTCTGTGGTTCCACGAACTTGGACGCCGTAATGTTGGGTTTTCTTATCATGGCCATGGCTATGTGTGTGGAAGCAGTATCCACGTGAATGGTAAATCGGCCAAGATTTATACTTACGCTGCGGACCCTGTACAAAATCCAACATCCACATTGGACACTCATATGTGTTACTCGTTTGCACAACCTGTTAATTAAATTTATATCAGTTTCAAATTCAAATTATAAATCAAATAATATCAGAAACTCACATAGTTTTTCACCCATTCGGCAAAATGTTGGTCTTTCAGTATTTGTAGATCATTGCTAGACATATCTGGGTTTCTCTGCACCATAAACTCCTCGAACATCCTGTGAGTTTCTTAAAGAGATTAAAAATTCAGATATCCTGAAAAATAACAAAAAAATAATGGAAGTACCTTTCGTAGGGTTCGAATATATCACAATTGAGCATCAGAAAAGTTTGGAGGACGGTGTAGTCATCATCAGTTAGCCATTTCTCTTCACATTTTCCACTAACCCGACCTTCGTGATAGAACAAGTTAGGCACATCTGGATATTGATATTCAAACCAAACTTCTCCGGGATGTGGAACCTCGGGTACCACATGTGGATTACCAAAGAAGTTTGCAGAAGCGGTAGATATCTCCTCATTCACATATTGTGCAACGATGGAACCTCCGATGTGTGCCTTATTTTTAACTTTCTGTTTCATATGGTACATGTATCGCTCGAAAGGATACATCCATCTATATTGCACTGGACCACCTAAAGCAGCTTCGTCTGCTAAATGTACGGCAAGATGTTCCATAACATCAAAGAACGACGGTGGAAAAATCTTCTCCAAATTACAAAGCTTCACCGCAATGTTTTCTTTTAAAATGGCAACATCTTCGTGTTTAAGTATCTTCGCAGAGATATCACGAAACAAAAGTGCTATCTCTACAAAAAATAATATGAGTTAGTCAGTAAATAACACATATCAAACTAATTATTAAGATTATGTACCTCAAACGGCAATGTGAACACTTTTGGGAACTAATTCCTTAAACGCAAATGGGAGAAGTCGCTGCATAATGACGTGACAATCATGACTTTTCAGATCTGAAATCTTGCTATTCGTCTCGTCTATACACCTGCTAAACTTTGAAGCGTACCCATCTGGAAATTTAATATCATTCTTCAACCATCACAGAAATTATTTTTTTTCTTCCTTCGACAACCGGAATATCGGGACTGGCATCGTTCCATCATCCTTCATATGTAACTCTGACCTTCTGCACAAATCAGGTAGATCCATCCTCAACTTTGCATTATCTTTGGTCTTCCCGGGAACATTAAGAATCGTGTTGATAAGATTGTCAAAGAAATTTTTCTCAACGTGCATGTAGTCCAGGTTGTGGCGAAGAAGAAGGTTTTCCCAATACGGTAAATCCCAAAAGATACTTTTCTTCACCCAATTGTGGTCTTTGCCATAGCCGTTTATAGTGGTCGCAGGTTTCCATTTCCTCCACAATCGACAGTTTTTTTCAGTCCTTCGATATTGTTGATTCTTTCGCGGAAAATTTCTTCTCCCGTTAACCATGGTGGGGGATCATCAGTTATTGTATGTCCCTTTCGTAAAGCTTGGACATTTCTTCTGTAAGGATGCTCCCTAGGCAGGAACACTCTATGGCAGTCAAACCAGCTATGCTTTCTTCCATGTTGCAACCAGAAAGACTTTGTATCATCAAGACAATATGGACAAGCTAAACGACCATGAGTCATCCATCCAGACATCATGCCGTAAGCGGGAAAATCATTAATTGTCCACATTAGTGCTGCTGGCATCGTGAAATTTTGCTTCTTCGAGACATCATATGCTTCAACTCCATCGCTCCACAAACTTTTTAGTTCTTCAATTAACGGCTGCAGATAGATATCAATGCTCTTCTTCGGATGCCTTGGCCCAGGAACTAGTACTGATAAAAAGAAATATTCTCTTTTCATACACATACCAGGAGGTAGGTTATACGGGGTTACGATGACGGGCCAGACCGAGTGGGCTTCACCGCTCATACCCACTGGATTAAATCCATCTGTTGCTAATCCTGGATAAACATTGCGACTTTCCGCAGCAAAATCAGGATATACCTTGGTAAATGCTTCCACGCTGCTGCATCAGAAGGATGGTGCATTTCTCCTTCTGGCGACACATGCTCTGTGTGCCATCGCATTTGTGAAGCAGTAGACTCTTGTTGGTATAAACGCTTCAACCTCTCTGTAATAGGCAAATAGAACATTCTCTGTTTTGGAGGCCTTTTCCCTTTTCCATGGTTCTGGTGATATATATCTTTCCCACAAAATTGACACGCCAACAGCTCGCGATCTTCTTTCCAGAATAACATGCAATTATCCTCACAAATATCAATCTTGACAACAGGGAGACCAAGCGACTTCGTCAGCTTCTTCATCTCATAATATGACCCAAGAGCTATATTTGGTTGTGGCAAAACATCTCTAAAAGTTTGTGATATCTCATCCATCCGGCAACGGCGCCAAATTTGATAGTGCTCAAATTACCCAGTATAGCTTACTCTCTCAAATAAGAGGTACATCTGTAGTACTTAGGGATCGAATCACGAGGAGTTAGGGAACCAATTAAAAAAAATCTACTAATCAATCCTAGGCAAGGTTGGTTTATATGATAGAAATGAAAATAACAATTCCTAAAAATGAGTAAGGTAGTTGCTCTAACTAACAATATGATGGGTTGTTTAAATGTGATAAAGAGTGCTAGACATAGGGTTTCTATTCAGGAATGGAGATTATAATCTCTATAAATGCTTTAACAAGTTGCTTGCATGATACTATAGATGTCAGCCGCTTAACAAATGTGATGAATCACTGGTTAAAATATCTAGATCTCTGGCCACACCTTTCGCATGATGACACAGAAAAAGAGTCGGTCGATATCCTTTTGAGATATCGAGCGATACCACCTTTCGCGGCGCCGATCGATTCACCTGTCGGGATATCGATCGACGGCTTCTAGATCTGCCTAGGCGCGAACCGAATATGACCACAAGGTCTCAAGGAGGAACTGTCGTTCTTCTCAACGGGAAACAGGCATCGCTCAAATGGATAATTCAAGATAAATCTAAGATCCTAGTGATCTATGTTCTAGTTAGCTACTCTAAAAACAAGCATAGGGTACAATCCATTTGATGAGTATCACAACTTAACAATTATAGTTTGGGGCTAATCCCACAAACCTATTTAAACCCTAGATCTAACAAGTAGACTACTCAGACATAGCTAAGCAATTCATAACAATAGATAGATGAAAGAATTGCATAGATAGAATAAAGTAGAAATACAAAAGGAGATGAGAAATCTCTCCAATCTCTCTCAAACAAATAAAACTCTAGTCTCTCTCTCACACTCTCTGCTTTGAGGGTTGTTAAAAGCTTCAAGCTTCAAGGTTTCAAAACTTGCCGTCAAAAACACTTAGCAGGAGTATTTAAGCATTTCCATTAGGTTAAAAACTCGTCAGGGGCAATCTTGTAATTTGGTGAAGTCTTGGTGAAGTAGTCGGCTAAACCATTTCGTCCTCGATATCGATCGACAACACTAAATGTGTATCGATCGATTATAATCTTCTAGTACGCGGATCTTCTCAGCTACATCGATCAACAACTCAAGATGAGTATCGATCGATTATAATCGCAATGTTGACTTCCGACTTAGTCTTGAATGATCAACTCGTGTGTATCATCTCTTGCACTCCAAAATGCTCCAAAAACATCACTTTCTCACAAAATACTCCTGAACCTGAAAACATACGTAACAGACTAGAAAACAGATTAAATATATAATAAAATAATACTATGGTCAAAAACGGGTAAAATCCATGGTATATCATATGGTAGTCAAGGTTACAAATGTGTTTGCGCTATCTACCATTAGAGCTGAGTTCATAGTCGAACTGAAGCTTGTAAAGAGTTAATGCGGATGAGAAAAAATTTTGGCAAGGAGATCGGTTCCAACGAAGAAAATTATGTGTTCCTTTGTGAAAGTTAAAGCACTATTTATCTAGAGAATAATTTTACATTTAATTTGCGTTCACAAATTTTGTGTTTTAAACCAATAATATTCAGTCATAAGATCGGTATTAGATATTGAAGATTAGTGAGACACTATTTGAAGGTCTTAGCCTAGTTTTGTGGATGGAACTGATGCTAGGAGTTTCAAAGCTCCTAAAACAAATGTTGTAATATGAGTGAAATGTCGAACCAATTCCAAGGGATTCAAAGCACCAAGAATGCAAGTACTTCCTTAATCTAAGTGCAATCGATGATTTGATGATTTCTAGACCCTAAAATGCAATAACTAAACAATTAAAACAGTAAATCAAATGAACTTTCTTTTATGAGAAAGGAGAACTCATGGGTATAGGAATTTAGACCTTGGGTGATCAAGCTTCGAGCTAAGGATGGCAACAATCAATCAAACTAATCAACCTTAAGCTTAGACACAATCTTAAACAAACTCTATGTCTAGATGAATGCTCATTTGCTAACATATTTCAGACATCAAATGTCTTTCGCTGAATAATATAAAAGCAATCATTAACAAACAAGTCTATTGGCTATCTTAACACCCTTAACAACAAATGTCTTTGGTAAGGTGTGTTAAGAGCTTAGGAGAGTTGACTCAGACATATCATCGAACACCTTGTGGGTGGGAGATGTCTAAAGATCAACTTTTGAGAGGCCAACTCAATAGATGCATTACGAATACTCTCCTAGGCAAAGAATAAGGTTTGATTAATACTAAAACATCCTAGAACTAACTTAATCACCCTAAATCTTCCTAACCCATGAATTCAATGGTGGATTACTCACTAAGGTTCATGATCACTCTTAAACCTATTTGAGGTTTCAGATTGATCATTAACAGAATAAGAAATCAATAAGATAAACAACAAGAACAATCGAATCAATGATCAAAAGAGATCAAGAACTTTCAATAGAATGATGTTTACCAAGTAACAAAAGATAAGATGCCTGGTGGCTACAAAGTGATAACTTAAACATAGGTTTAGAGTGTGTAAATCGTAGAGGGCAAAATAGTAATTTAACGTAAAACACCGTCCACAGCGGCTTTATGACAGGCCACTATGCCGCTGTGGGTAACAAGGCCGCTGGCTCTCGACGTGGAGCGGTATCCTGACTCATGGCCTCAAGGCCGCTGCGCCCAAAAGCCGCTGGGACACTTAGCCTCATTTTCTCCATGATTGTAACGTGGCGGCTTCAGGAACCGCTGCGGGAAACCGATTGAGCGTACGCAATTTTATTATCCAACACTTGGTTTCGCAGCGGCATAATGACACCGTGACGAAAGGCCGCTGTGGACGCAAAAGGCCGCTGCAACACTTGGTGAAATAAGCACACGAGTTGGAACATCACTGTTGCTTCTAAAACACCTCTCAAACCTACCATGATCACCATGTTGCATCTCCAACACCTGATAAGGACATGTGCAATGAAATGCATCCTAGATATGCCTAGATGATGTCTTTGATGATCAAAATGCATGAAAATATGAAGATAAAACAATGGAAATATGCAAGACATCAACTCCCCCAAACTTGTCCTTTACTTGTCCTCAAGTGAACTTTCTAGGACTCATAGGGAAAGAGGTTTGAAAGTGGGAGCTCATAGCCAAGAGAAACACACAAGCACTCGCTTCAACATAAGAATTCAGCACAAGCACACTCTCCTTTAATATCCTCTAGCTTCTCTAGGCCTATCTTAACTCAACATTATTCATTCACACATTCAGTTCAGCCAACTCTCACATTCATTAAGCAATACAACAAGTGAGCTCTATGCAAATGGTCAATTGGTCCAAGTCATTTGGGTAAGGGAAGGCTTTTTGTTCTAGTGGTCAAGGGGCTCAAAACTCATTATTTGCAAGGGGGTTCACTCTCAAAACAAGTAGTCTTAACATTGCACATAATATATCTAAGAAAGGGATCAACTAATGCATACAATGCTCAATCTTCATTGCTCTACCCTTTTTCAAACATACAAGTGACTCAATTTTTCCCAAAGTTACACCCCACTCACATCTCTCACCCAAAAATTCCAAGAACATAACTTCAAACTCTTCAGTCAAGGGAAATATCTAAACTCTTTAAACACAACCTCTTAGCTCATTCACACTTTGCTAGCCCCCTTTCTTTATTCCTTTTTTTTTTCTTTTTTTTTTTTTTTTTTTTTTTTTTTTTTTTTTTTTTTGGGGGGGGGGGGGAGGCCAAGACTTTCACAACTTGAGCTAGAGGTTTTATACAATTTCCAAAGAGACAATTAAGCACAAGAGTTCAATCATTTTATTCCAACCTTCAAACTCCCAAGTCAAACTTCACAACACTCACCCCCCACCTATAGCTAGACAATAGTGTATCCTATCTAGCAAAAATGAAGACTGAGCATTGTCGTTCCCAATACTCTCAAGATTATGCACATGCAAGACTTTCCGAAAAAGGCCTCACTCAACAATCAATGAAGGCTTAAAAGGAGGAGGGTTTTAGGGAGTGGACTACCACTAGAGATTGTCAAAAAGATTGGCATAAAAGGCGCGACAACTCTAGTGTGTATATCCATGACTTAGCACACAAGGGACCATGAGCAAGAAATTAAGTTCATTCAGTTCATTCAAGGTTGTAGTTGGCTTAAGAGATTGAGTTTCAGGGGGAGTTTTCAAGGCACGAAGCTTACAAGGTTTTCAAAAGAGGCGCATGAACTAAACGAGACTAGACAGTGCTCTCTACAAGGCATTTTAAATCATTGCTCCCAATGCAAATGAATGCAACCTATATGCTCTAGACTCTCCTAAAAGTGCAGATGATGCAAACTAAATGTTTTTCTTTTTTTTTCTTTTTTTTTTTTTTTCAAATTTTTTTTTGGCTTTTCTATGCAAATAAGTATGTGAAATGCAAGACTCAATGCAAGATCAACAAGGCAAACAAGGTTAAATACTTGGTACCTCCCCCAAACTTAAGTCTCACAGTATCTGTGTTGTTAAGCTGAGAGAGATACCGAAAAGAAATCATAAAAAGCAAAGAAAAGCTAGTATATACAAGGGAAGGTATGGAGATACCTGGCTAAGGATAGAATGAGGAACCATCCGTGTCCCAATCGTCTGCAGTGGCGATGGATGGGGACTCGTTGGAAGACTCACGAGCAGGTGGAGGGCGGTTTCTGCGCTGTCTACGCAGCTCAGAATCTGGAGAGCGTGCAGATGAAGCTGTGTTGTAGACAGAGGGCCGAGGAAGAGTAGAAGGCCCAGCAGTTGACATCACATCATCCCTCTGGCAACCTGAACCTATAGTAGTACGTGCTAGTAGTGAAGTGACCTTCCTCATCTGTCTCTTGAGCACTTTGACTGACTCCTTCAGCTTGTGAATGGTCCTATCTTGCATCTTGTTCCACTTGAGCAGCTTAGCATTCTGAGAAAGAGCTTCGCGCAAACCTGCGCTCGTAGTGGCACCTCTATAAGGCTGGAAGTGGTATCTGTCTGTTCCATATAATGGACCTGGCGTCGTTGGTCCCTCATCATCAGCATCACTGGGTCTAGCTGTCCCAGAGGACTCTGCTTGTTCTCTCTTCTTCCTCTTGCGCGGGGCGTTGATGGCACGAAATTCAGGGTGGTCTCGTGGGACAAGATACCGAGGTTCTGGGTCGAACATGATGTGCTCAGGAAGTGAGGTAAATGCTTCATTAGGTAGGAGGAAGTAGGACTTAATGCTGGGGTCATAGGCAGAGTAGAACTGGTAAGCATATTGGACCCCTGCTGTTCCTCCCAGGAACTTGGTCTTCTTCAAGTACGGGAGATCGATGTACTGAGCCTCCTTCTTCACTGGTCCTAGCTTAGTCCCAACTGCTGCTAAGATAGGTGTGATGAGGTTTCCAATAAGTAGCTTTGGTGTGCCATCATCGTGCGTCCAAGCCCAATACTTATAGTAGATGAATCTCTGCACGAGAACTCCTATCAGTCCCAAATCCTTGTATTGCTGCAGGGTTGTGGTCTGTAGTTTACCATGCCCATCCAGAGGAAGAAGTGCTAGTCCCAAGAGTTTCAATTCATCTTCATTTACTCCTCCAGGTTCTCTTCTGCAGTATAAGGTATGACTGAGTATCTTTGCGGCATATCTCACTCCTGGGCTTGTGATTTCATTGCACTTATCACTGCCAGGATCCCGTGCTCCTTCAGCAATCCAAGTCCAAACATCATTTGAGATCAAGGTGGATGAAGGTAAGCGTGATTTTGCACCATCCGACAGCCCAAAGATAGAACTGAGCTGCTTAAAACCCATCCTGTGGAGCTTCCCTTTGACCTTGAAAACAATGTGTCCAAACCCCTCCTGCTCATCATACTCATCATGGAAGACTGCTGAAACTGAGGCCAAGAACTGATAGGAGACTTCCTCATGCACTGGATAAGCCATTCCAAGAAAGGATTCCATGCCCATGTTGCGTAGGAGGAGCCTTACGTCTTCAAGGATCCCGAGTGTTCGCAGAGCGGAGATATCTGGAAACCTCATTGAAGCTAGCGGGATCTTTTTGATGTGCGCTAGCAACTTAGTGTAGGGCGGAATGTTATCAACTCGTCTCTCTGGCTCTTCCTCTGCAACCACTGGAGCTTCTTCTTCAATTTCGGTCGTTGATTGAAGAGCTTCTTCTATCTCCCTTTCAGTATCAACCTCAGCTTCGTGCTCTTCTCTTGTTCTGTGTCGGCTCACACGGAGCTCTCTAGGAGGGTTCCTCCGGAACACGGGGGTGCGGGCTTCTCTTCCCGGTGGATCTTGAGAACTTGACGCTATTCCCTTTCCTTTAGTCTCCTTTGTTCCTTTCCCCTTATCTCTCGTCATCGTGTTCTGCAAAACAAACACTTAGAAGTGTGTAAGTCACATGGAAATCAATCATCACACAAAACACTAAACTTTCTCAAAACACAATTGAACACGTTTTTTTCACCAACCCAACTCATCAAACAAGCTAATTAGAACATGAACATCAGTTGTAAAGCAAGAAATCGAGCATGCAATTCAAAATTTCGAATTTTTTTTTTTTTTTTAGATTGCAGCCGATTCACAATACCTCAGCTTGATTTGATGAAAATCGATTGGAGATGGTGAAAGAGGGGGGAAATTCGGGACCTCAGCAACAAAAATCAATGGATTTCGTTGAGAGATGAGAGAGTTGTGTTCTTGAGAGTGATGGAGAAGAGAGAGATCGTGAGAAGAGGGTGAAGTGAGGGGGAGAGATGAGTCGAGGGTTTTGAGGGGTAAACCGGTTTGGTTCAATTGAATTGAACCGGAAATCAGAGAAGAGACACTTACCTGGTACGCGCAGCGGTTTTATGGCGCGGGACAGAAGGCCGCTGGGACCTAAGAACCGCTGGGAGGGTTATCAAGCAGCGGGATGAGATACCGCTGCAGAAAGCCGCGCCAGATTACGCAATTTTGTGTGATAAATCACATTCTTAACGCAGCGGTTTCTTGTCACGCCATTAGGCCGCTGGGGCCGAAAAACCGCTGTGACACTGCACACACAGACCACGTCTCTTGATTCTCTCCAAACTTCCCAATGTTTTGCAACCCCTAATAGAAAGAAACTAAACCCAAAAACAATCTAGAAAATCAAAGAAAATAAAATTATGTACAAGGATAGACATGGGATTTCCTCCCAAGTGAGCTTGTTTTAAGTCTCTAGCTTGACTTTACCTCCTTCGGGGTTAGGCCGGGGTGGGATCAGAAAGTGGAGTTGAGACTCCAACTTCTTTGGTGATGTAGCCATGTAGAGCTTAACTCTTTGCCCGTTGACTGTGAAGTCTCTTCCATCAGTACCCCACAAAACAATAGCCCCATAAGGTCTAATCTCCTTGACCTTGAATGGACCGGACCACCTTGACTTAAGCTTTCCTGGAAACAACTTCAGCCTAGAGTTGTAAAGAAGAACTTGGTCTCCTTCCTTGAACTCTCTTTTCAGAATGCTCTTGTCATGGAAAGCCTTGGTCTTTTCCTTGTAGATCCTTGAATTCTCAAAAGCATCCATCCTTATCTCATCAAGTTCATGGAGCTGAAAAAGCCTCTTCTCCTTGGCACTCTTGATGTCAAAATTCAGCAACTTCACTGCCCATAGCGCCTTGTACTCAAGCTCCACTGGCAAATGACAAGATTTCCCATACACAAGGTTGAAAGGTGTGGTTCCCAAAGGTGTTTTGTAAGCTGTCCTATAAGCCCAAAGTGCATCATCAAGTTTAGTAGACCAATCCTTCCTTGTAATCCCCACAATCTTTTCCAAAATGGACTTGATCTCTCTGTTAGAAACCTCAACCTGGCCACTTGTCTGGGGATGGTAAGGAGTTGCTACCTTGTGCTTCACACCTTTCTTCTTGAGAAGGCCTTCAATCAGTTTGTTGATAAAGTGAGAGCCTCCATCACTGATCACAACCCTTGGGACTCCAAATCTTGGAAAGATGACACTCTTGAACATCTTGGTTACCACCTTGGCATCATTGGTGGGACTTGCTATGGCTTCCACCCATTTTGAAACATAATCAACAGCCACAAGGATGTATTTGTTGCCATGAGATGATGGGAATGGTCCCATGAAGTCAATACCCCACACGTCAAACACTTCAACTTCAAGGATAGGATTCTGAGGCATCTCATTCCTCTTGGTAATGTTTCCTCTTCTTTGGCATGAATCACACCTCAAAACAAAATCTTGTGTATCTTTGAACATATGTGGCCACCAGAATCCTGCTTGTAGCACTTTTGCAACAGTCTTGAAGGTGGCAAAGTGACCTCCATAAGATGATCCATGACAGTGTGTAAGGATCCCTTCAACTTCTTCATTGGCAACCACTCTTCTGTAGAGCTGATCCTTGCAGAGAATGTAGAGGTAAGGCTCGTCCCAATAGTATCTCTTCACATCCTTGAAGAACTTCTTCTTGGCATAGCCCACAAGATTCAAAGGTTCTTTTCCTGTGGCTAAGTAGTTCACCAAATCAGCATACCAAGGTTCCTTCTCTTCAGTAGCTTTAACCTCTTCAAGCTTTCTACCAGTCTCACAAGCTGCCATCACTGCTCCAATAGCCATGATCTGCTCTTCTGGAAGTCCCTCATCAATAGGAACGCCACATTCTATTTTCAGTCTAGACAAGTGATCAGCTACACCATTTTCAACTCCAGGCTTGTCTCTAATCTCCAAATCAAACTCTTGGAGCAAAAGGATCCATCTCAAAAGCCTCGGTTTTGCATCTTTCTTAGCCAAAAGGTGTCTCAAAGCTGCATGATCTGTGTATACAATGACTTTAGACCCCACCAAATAGCTCCTGAACTTCTCAAATGCAAATACAATGGCTAGCATCTCCTTCTCAGTTGTGGCATACTTCATCTGGGCATCATTCAAGGTTTGGCTCGCATAGTAGATCACATGAGTCTTGCCATCTTTCTTTTGGCCCAAGACAGCTCCCACAGCATAGTCACTAGCATCACACATGATCTCAAAGGGTAGACTCCAATCTGGTGGCTGGACAATGGGAGCATTTACAAGCTCATTCTTCAACCTCTTGAAAGCTTCTAGACATTCCTTACCAAAGAGAAAGATCTCTTCCTTGCATAACAGTCTAGTGAGTGGCCTGGCGATCTTGGAGAAGTCCTGAATGAACCTTCTGTAGAAACCAGCATGCCCCAAGAAGCTCCTGATGTCTTTCACTGTCTTCGGGGGAGCCAAACTGACCATCACATCAATCTTTGCTTTGTCTACCTCAATCCCCTTCTCTGATATCTTGTGTCCAAGAACAATCCCTTCCTTAACCATGAAGTGACACTTCTCCCAGTTGAGCACAAGGTTGGTGTCTTCACATCTCTGTAGGACCCTGCACAAATTAGACAAACAAGCAGAAAAGGAAGATCCGTAGACAGAGAAGTCATCCATAAACACCTCCACAACATCCTCAATGAGATCAGAGAAAATCGACATCATGCACCTTTGAAAGGTAGCTGGAGCATTGCACAGCCCAAATGGCATCCTTCGATAAGCAAAGGTACCATAGGGGCATGTGAATGTCGTTTTCTCTTGATCATTGGGATGTATGGGTATTTGGAAGAACCCTGAATACCCGTCAAGAAAACAATAGAAAGGATGATTTGCAAGTCTCTCAAGCATCTGATCAATAAATGGCAATGGAAAATGATCCTTTCTAGATGCAGAATTCAGTTTTCGGTAATCAATGCACATTCTATGTCCTGTGATGGTTCTTGTGGGTATTAATTCATCCTTATCATTTTTCACCACAGTGATCCCACCCTTCTTTGGAACCACATGCACAGGAGATACCCATTTAGAATCTGAAATAGGGTAAATCACACCAGCATCTAAAAGTTTAAGAATCTCCTTCTTTACAACATCCTTCAGGTTAGGATTTAACCTTCTTTGATGCTCGATAGAAGTCATTGATTCATCCTCAAGATGTATCCTATGCATGCACAAAGTGGGTGAGATCCCTTTGATATCATCAAGGGAGTAACCTATTGCTTTTCTAAATCTTTTAAGTGTTTTCAAAAGTTCAGCAAGCTCAGGTTCAGTAAGTTCACTACTCACAATGACAGGATAGGGTATCATTAGGGCCAAGGAATGCATACCTTACACCATGGGGGAGTGGTTTGAGCTCCACCTTGGGCGCCTTAAGCTCGCTCCAGTCATCTTGCTGGGTGTTCTCTTGTTGAGTCACTGAAGCTACTTGATGGACCACTTGTGGCAGCTCTTCGTACTGATCCTTACTCTCAAACCCCTTGTGTGATCCAGCATCATCCCATAGGCAGTACTCTCCAGGTTCTCAACACTTCAGCCCTTTCTCCACTGTCAAAGCCAGCTGTAGAGGATCTTCTAGAGACAGCTCTTCAAGGAGTTCATCAGCCAGAGCATCCATCTCTTCAATGTAGAAGATTTGCCCATGCACAGTTGGTTTCTTCATAACCTCCTTGATGTCAAAGTGGAGAACAATGCCTTTTACCCAAGTGGAGATCAATCTTGCTTCTTTCACATTCACAATAGCTCC
>NW_026616492.1:0-24375 GCF_000801105.2 Raphanus sativus | reverse complement strand
ACCTTCTCTACAACCACTGTAAAGTGGTTGATTCGCCGCATTTAACATTTCATAAAACTTTTTTGCATCTATGTTAGGTTCTTCATCTTCATCATGAGCTACAAATGCATCAGTTACCATATCATGAACCCTATCAAAATCTACCATCTGCTCCTCCTGATGGTAACTAGGTTCATTATGCAAATGAAGAGCAACCGGTTCTTCCTGAAAATTGCTATTACTACTACTAGCTTCATTCTGATCATAATTATTATAACCTTCTCCATGTTGAAACCAGATATAGTAATTTGGCGTGAAACCTCTATTTATTAAATGCTTCCAAACATTTTCACGATTTGCCAATTTCGAATTGTTGCATTTCCGACATGGACAGAACATCTTACCGCTTTCTAGGGCGAGCGGTGTGGAATCTGCTTGATGCATAAATGTCTCCAGTCCCGCAATGTATTCTTTCGTCACTCTCCCGTTAGCATCTCTATGCATATACATCCACCTCCGCAACTCGTAGACATTCCCAGAGCCTGACATTTTTTTCCTTTCACGTTTTTCTTTTTTTTTCTTGTTGGTGTGTTTAAAATGATGTTGAAACTTCCATATTTATAGAAAATTTTCGAATCTGGTAGTTGAAGTTTTGCGATGAATTTGCGAGGAAAAGGTAGGTAGCAAAAAAAAACGTGCTTCAAAATTCTTCGTTAAGTTCACGTATATCATTTCCTCGTAAAGGTGACGTAAATTTACGTTGATTTAACGAGGAAATTATATTTCCAGTTTTCCTCGTAAAGATAATGCAAGCTTTACGTGGTTTTGACGAGGAAAATGTATTTCCTCGTAAAGACCACGTAAAGTTACGTGGGCTTTACGACGAAATGTTATCTTCGTTAGTTTACGAAAAAATAACGAGGTTTATTTCTTTCGTTGTAAATTCCTCGTAAGTTCCTCGTACATTTACGAGGATTATATTTCCTCGTTAACTTTCCTCGCCAAAATGCTGTTTTCTTGTAGTGATGATTGTTGTTCTTACAAACGCTACCTAATATAAATAGCCCCTGCAGAAAAAAAAACAGGGATATGTCTGTAAATTCTTTTCTTTATATATATATATATATATAAGAAGTCCAAACAGTTTAACTGATATGTCTATACGTAACAACCGGTGATAGCTAACTATGAATAACATACATAATTTGAAACCTTGTGTATAACATAACGGTTTCCCATTTTTCTGTATATATAATTTTATAGGGCACAAGTTGTGGGATGGCCACCGGTGAGATCGTACCGGAAGAACGTGATGGGTTCGAGCCAAAAATCAAGCGGTGTCAAGGAGACGGCGGTGTTTGTAAAGGTTTCGATGGATGGAGCACCGTACTTGAGAAAAGTCGACTTAAAGATGTATAAGAGCTACGACGAACTCTCTAATGCTTTGTCCAACATGTTCAGCTCTTTTACTATGGGTATATATACGTTGAATATATATTTCTTGCTAGATATACAATTTCATGCATGTTATAAACGAAGCTCTTTGAAAATAATAATATTGTTGTTACAAAGTCGAAGGAAAAAATGGAGGAGAAGAAGGAATGATAGACTTCATGAATGAACGGAAACTTAGGGATGTAGTGAACAGTTGGGACTATGTTCCATCTTATGAAGACAAAGACGGTGACTGGATGCTCGTCGGCGACGTCCCTTGGCCGTACGTCTTCTTCTTCTTTTCTATAAAATCTTCGATCGTTTTTATTGATCATTTTAATATAACTCCTTTCTAAATTTACTTATTTATTAGAATGTTCGTTGATACATGCAAGCGTTTACGTCTCATGAAAGGATCTGACGCCATTGGTCTCGGTATGTATGTTATGTGCTACCAATGATTCTTTTTTATGTTAGCGCTTATATAGTACATCGTCTAAACAGTTTGGTATATATTGGTTAATATTTTTTTGATAAACGCAAAAATATACTCTACTTACTAACGTAAATATAAATACGTAACCAATGTGGAAATTTTAGTTGCTTATTTATTAATTGTAAAACATTTCAGCTCCGAGAGCAATGGAGAAGTGCAAGAGCAGAACTTGAAGTTAAAAAAGTAGGTGGTCATGCTCGTATATTTGACTAACACATTTATGAGTGTTAATTGTGTTTTTCGATGAAAAATATTGTTCAATATCTACTTTTCTTTTAATTGTCTGCTTTAATATGAATTGTATGTGGTATGTAGATAATGAACTTAAGTTAAATTTGTGAGACGTTTGTAATGAAAAATATGTAATAATTTGAACATCTTTTTGTGTTCATCTTTTTTTTTTGTTAAGAATGTGTAAATATGATTAGAAAACTCTCTATATTTAATGAGTATAAAACATAGTAGTGTTTCTTTAGTTGAGTGAGTTTAATGTTCGGTTCGCAATATTGAAACTGAAGATTATATAACGAGAATTTGACCATGGAATACAGTTTCTCTTAACTTAGTTTTCAAACAGAATTATTTAGAATGACAACACACATGTACATGTTATATATATCACATCGAATATAATTATGAATTAGCGGAAAGTATTCACTTTGTTGGTACGGTACATAAAGTGATAACTGGCTTTGGCTGGAGGAAATAAAATAAATAAATAGGACCCATAGGGAAGAGGGGGAGCAATGCCATGTGCATTTTGATGGGTCTCTTGATGAAATCACCTTTGTTTATATTTTCATTTCTCATTATACTATTTAGGAATATTAACTGTTGTACCAACCAAATTTAATGGGATTAAAAGTCATAACTATAGACAAACTTATGTACATGTAACTAGAGAACAAATTAAATGTTACAGACAGTGACACATATATGATCTAAGGTAGGTCTTCGACTTCACAAACTTATATATCAAAAATTAAATTATGCAAATAAATAAAAGTATGTTTATCTAACATTATAGGTAGCAATAGTTTTTTGACATCATATATAGTATAATAGCAGGGACCATTTGATGGTGGTTACTATTATAATGGACATATCATATGTCTCTTAACACTCTGATCATTACCTAATTTATTAATTTGATGTACAATGTTAACAAAATATCAGGCATGTGTAATATTCACAATGAGTATAATGCGTATAGAAATCTGAGAATGTAAATTGATAATTGGGGAGCACATGGAGATCCCAAACGAACAGAACAAAGTTTCATAATTTATCGCTTCAACGTTACATGCATGCATATATATAGAAAATATGTCTAAATATGTATGTGTAAACCCAAACATTTGTACAATCAGTTACGTTGAAATGTTCCGAGTATAAGTAGTTTAATATTTATATCAACTACTCGGATCAGGCAGAAGCATGTTCGATGTTCGATGGGGTCAATAATTAATTTGACAAGTTGACGCTCTAGAGGGTTCTTCAAGAAGCTAAAATTATCGGTAATATTGCTAAATGGCAAATATACCCATTTTCTACATAATATCGATGACAATTATGAAGTTTGAATGGAGGTCTTCTCTATTCACACAGACTACACAGTTACTATTATTATTTAAGATGTATCTTATGTATTTTGATTAAAGACAAAATAAAGTTAACATGTATAGTCACGTATGAGTTATGAACTTATGATACATGTAAATTCTTTTTAAATTTAATTAGCCAGCAAAGAAAATATTAAAAGAATAATTTTTTTGTCCTTCGATACTCATTTTCATCATGTGAGCCGTTGGAATGCTAAGGTTCTGAGTGAGCCGAGTTGAAGGCATTCGCCAAAGACCTTTCACAAAGACTAGTTATAATCTGATGCAGGGAGATTTACAATTAAGCAGACCCAAGGCCGAGACCTACAAAGAAGACTTACAATTGTAAGCAAATTAGTGCAGTGCTTTAAGCCCATCTGTTCAACAAGTCCAATGCTATATAAGCCCATCTCTTCAAAAGCCCGAATCTAGTTTTTTTCTCTTTCCCAAATGGGAAATTTGCCCCTATAAAAAAAATACAAATACACTATCTAACCAAAAAACACCCTCTCTCTCTAACTTCTCACTAAAAATCTAATTACCTCTTTTCTTGGGTTATTTGGCAAAAAAACCCTTGCAAAATCTAGTTTTTACACTAATCATGTGTTTTTCATGAGCTCTGAAAATGTATTAGTTTTTTTTAATTTAAGGTACTTAAGTTGACAAATACTATCTCGATAAACCTTAATTCTAATAATGAAAATGCATGAGCAAAATAGATTTAACATAGTATCTAAAAGTAGTTTCATCATAAAGCAAAAACAAATGCAAAAAAAAAAAAGGATCCGAATACATAGAAGACAACTCAAAGCAAAGACCATATAACGATGAAGGAACACATTCCCCAAGCAGCAATATGAGCTCTTCTTCACTTGAGAGGAATAAACCTGGAGGAGTGGGTAGCACCAACACCAGGCCTACCGTGCTTAACCGGCTTGTACGAGATGGAGAACTCAGCCAAGTAGTGACCAATCATCTCAGGCTTGATCTCGACTTGGTTAAAGGTCTTTCCATTGTACACTCCAATGATGCTTCCAATCATCTCTGGGACAATGATCATGTTCCTCAAGTGGGTTCTCACTGGTTCTGGCTTCTCACCTTGTGGTGCCTCCCTTTTCTAATTATTAATATAAAAACAAATAGTGTTAAATGGCTATTAAGACATATCTTAAAACTACAAAATGAGATTCTTAGCTAATCTAGAACTGTGAATAACATCACCAACAATTCAGCCACGCCAAACAGAGAGATAGAAATGACTTACGGCCTTACGCAGCTTCTTAATGAGAGCCATTGGCTTCCTGGTCAAACCTCTTGAGAACCTAAAACACAATTTTAAAACAGAGACAAACTCTCTCAGAACAAAACATAAAACATCATCAATTACACAACGGTTTCAAGTTTTCTGTGTGTGTTTTTACCTTCTGCGAATACGAGAAGGGAAGAGCTTGACGAGATCATCAGTAGACATGTCAAGAAGAGCATCGAGATCGACACCTTTGAAGGCAAACTTCTTGAACGTCCTCTTCTTAGGGACTCCGGCAGCAGCAACCTCTGGTTCAACATCCGCCTACATAGGTTTAGCAAACCATCAGGCATCATACAATGAAACTACAGAAGAAGATTCACATACTGTGGAGACAGAAGAACTCACCATGGTTTAGATCTCAGAGAAAGGATAAAACCCTAAAACGGCTAAAAAGCTTGAGGAAGTTTTATTAGGTCTTTGCGAAGAGTGACCAGTTTCTTGCGGCGACGCTTATATATATGGGGACTATGTGTGTTAATTAGGGTTTTTCGGCCCAGCCCACTTTTGTTTATTTGAAGTGTTTCATGGGCCCAACTTTATTCAAATCCTACTTGGATACGATACAATGTATGTATCAGCCACTAAAAATCCAAACACTGATTGGGAAATTGAATAACATGAGAGTGATACGTTACATTATTGTTTTGTATGAAATATCAAGAGATTCTTTAGTTTAGTAACATATTGTAAAAGTACATTATGAGGAAAATGATCATATCTCCTAAAACTATTCCCTTGTTTTGCTAGTGATTAATTTTAAAAATATGATTCAAATACGCATATTAAGTAGTATAAAATTTGAAATATCCATTTCTTAATTTATTAAGTTATTTTGACTAGCACGAAAATAAGAGGAGTACCAACGAAAATAGCTCGAATTAGCAAAAGACGACAATTTTTTAAGGCTAGTTAACAACATCGTCACTTTGTCGCTTGGGCCTTTTCAATTTTCTTGATGGCATCGGTAAGTTGCTTCTGAAGCTTGGGTCTAGATGGGGCTAAAACAACATTACTCCAAACTGAACCGGGCTTGCTTAATACGCTCGGATCTGAATAAAGCTCGTTAATGGATTCAGCATCCGGGTTAAGATTACTGACCCGTTTCAAACATTCAATCTCCTCTGGATCCACCAGAAGGTTACAATCTACAGATTTCCACGCTATAAGCTGATCCATTAAATCCAAGTTATAAAGCACACGTTAGAATCCATTAAAGTAAGAGATAACGTTAATATTGATATATGTTGACTTTGACGTTTATACCTTTGGAGGACCAGCAACAGCATTGGTGCAGTAAAGCCTAGCGTGATCAACAAGCTCACAGTACTTTGGAAATGCATTAGCAAAATTCTTGTGTGATTCGAGCTGAGATCTCACTCTCACTGCTCTCTTCACCATTAGAGCTCTCCTGTCAAATTACAAGGACCAAAAAATTCAATATGATTCGAATATAAGGAAATGTTTTGGGAAACAAATAGATTTTATCGAATTTTCTTTTTACCGTATGCCTCTTACTACAGCGAGATAAGCATCACAAACCACACCGACCAGCTCGATTCTATAAGGTTTCAAGTTTTGTTGTTTCCCATTTTTTTCTGTTTCTTGTCTCCAATATTCTTCGGTTATTATCCCGTCTTCGGATACCTTGTAGCCTGCGCCCATTCGATATCTATGTTTGTGGACGTTCCTAGCCATTGTGATAGTTTGTTCCAGGAAGGGCGCCCATGCTAAGGTTCCATCCATTATGACATCACGTCCTTCGTTTAGTGCTGTTACTAGTAAGGACGATGCAGCATCAGTAGATGATTGGTGCACCTATAAATAAAGAGCAACCAAAAATATATATCAGGAAATGGACATAATGCATTCTTTAATTCTTATATCCCATGTTATATGTAGTCCGTTTGTTATAGAACCAAGTTTTAAAAATAATAAACTTACCAATTCAGCAGTTTGAAGCATATCGTCGTGGTGACCTCTAGAACTAAGAGCTCTATAAATAACATCACTCTCCTTAAATGCATCTGCTTCTATCACCACTGCGTCGGCCTCTGCCTCCGACCAAAACGGCCTACAAAAATATAATTTAGTTGGATTTGTATATAACTACATGCATATAGATAAATACAAGCATGCAAACTTTTAATAAAACTTACTCTTGGAGAATATTTTTGAGGACGGTGCTCTTTCCGGCACCCATTCCACCGCCCATAAGGAGGAGGACGGGACTCCGTTTATTGTGAGCCACCGGAGACATAACTTCCGTACAGTGCGGCTCACAGCTTCCGCCGCTACTGCCGATGGCTTTCATCTCTTCTACTAGAGTTGAAAATACTCTTTTCACCTTTAGATCTTTTGTTACTCTCTCAAACCTCTGTTTTCTGAATTAATTATATTAAACAAAACTTTATAAACCTAATGAATTCGCAATTTTTCGAAAAAGAAAATGGTCAATAAGTTTGACAAAGTATCTTTTACTGTTGATGATGATAATATATTTAAAATAAATAAGTTGGAACCATTATTATCACAGCAATGAAATTGTGAACTAAAAGGCAAACACTAGAAGCAACGCGTGATGACTCTGCAATTCATATATATATATATATATATATTTAAGTATATGCACTAGTCAATCAATGTGTATATAATTAGCTGTGAGACCATATAATAAGAATTATGGAATATGGCATAATCCAATTACCTTGTTGCTGCCATCACGAAATCCTTGAGTTTTGGTATTTTCTGATCCGACTCGTCGCTTAAAATCTGATTGTTATGGAGGGATAAAATTACATCAAAGTGAATTTTTTTGTATTCAGTTCGCATTATTGGAGATTGGTAATGGTCTAACCAACTCCACCCAGCGAAATTTTCAATATTACCAACAATTAAATAGAATAAAGTACAACTTTGAAAGATTATATCATTACGAAAGAACAATATAAATCCTGTTAATAAGTAATTTGGCTAATACAAATATACATTCGTAGATAGAGCTACGCAAAACATCTTAATTTCATACAAAATGAAATGAAGTACCTGAGAGAAAGTTACAAAAAAGTACCTGAGAGATGAGGTTGGAAGATTGAGTCCAGTTGAAAGCAAAATACGTGAGAATGCATCTTTCAAATTCTTCAAGTAGATGAATGTAGAGAGAATCAGCATCAGCTTCATTGACCAAATACTCATACACATTCTCATTATATCCTTTCGTTTTCATTAAATATGCGTTTGCCAGTTTGCATAGTTGTGGGCATTCATCAGGATCCTCAATTCCTAGCTGCCTTGCTGCATTTTGCATACATGCTAACACTCAACCAAAAAAATACATGTGCAACATTTCTTATAGAAAATATCACTATAACATCTTACGTAAAATATTGGAATTTTACAAAAGGTCCCCCTTTTGTGAAAGGTCTCTAGCATTTATGGAGAAAGTAGTACGTGTATGTAATTTATTATAGACGGGTACGAATTAGATATTTTAAGAAAAGCAAGTTAAATATTTCAAAGTATAAATATAATATTAAAATAAAGAATATCTTAAATTTGAAAAACCATGCCAAAATCTCTAGATAAAAATGTTCTGTCACAAGCTTCGGTAGTATCAAAACTTCAATAAGCCCTCATCAATTCGGATTTGTACATATCCTTCCATGTGCAGCGAATAGTAGTATCATTATTTATTTTTCGTATTCACAATAAATACATATTATTCCTATTATAATGATCTTTTTCCTATTATTATAATCCCTTGGTCAATATCAGTTCTATTTTCATTATTTTCTCTTGAAACTATTTGCAATTTTTGTTTCGGGTTAAAGAATAGCAAAGTTCATTCTTGAAAATGTATGAGTGATGCAAAAATACGTACCAACATAGTAAGAGAATCTCTCGAGGTTTGATCGTCGACTTGAATCTTTCCTCTCAATCAAAGGGGCTATTTTCTGGTCTTTATCCCCCATACAAACACCTTGACGAGTTCTCCTGCGGCGAAGGAATGATTCTCCGGAAAAAGCAGCAGCAGCAACGGCGGCAAGACCACCAAGAGAAGCAAGGAGGAGATGGTTGAGATTAAGTGATTTACATCCACCACTAGAGACATCTTGCGTTCCTTCTATAGCAAACAAATTTAACAAACCAACAAGAGAGAGAAACTTAAAGAAGAATATTTATTTATTATTTTCAAAGTGTTTGTATTTGTCTAGTGGTAAACGAAGGTAGAGACAGGACAAGCATTACCTGAAGGTTTAATCATTCTTGCCTTCTTGCAATTGAAAAGTCTAAAAATGCGTGTTTGGGATGAAGATTGAGACTGTGAGGGGACGCACTAACTCAACACACCATGACCACTGATTTATACTTTTGTTTTTGTTTTTTTATAATATTCTCATCTATTTGTTTTGACTTTTTCCTGAGGATTTCTTTTTATAATGTAGATTTTGGGGTTTCGATGTTTATTATTTACAGTACGTAGTAATGATACTGTCGTTATTATTTGAAATCTATATCATGCGTGATAGAGCGCATTATCATATCGATAAAACTTAAAATGTTAATACCGGGTTTGATAGGTATCTCACATCGAAAACGTGTAGTAACATTTCACTTACTTACAGTTTAACTTTTGAATTTAGTGTAAAATAAAGAAATTAGAATACTAATACTCCATAATAAAAAAACATTTAAGAAAAACTCCATAATAAATTATCATACAATTTTTCACATAAGTTGCATAAAGGTACAACAACCTTTTTTGGATAACTGGTTTAAAAGTACAACTACTTAAGTTAGTTCTAAATCAATAACTACATATTTAAATGTTATGATAAAGAATCGAATTCAATTAAGTATTTCATATCTATGCCAAGATTGTTGAAGCTTTATGAGACACCGTTCAACAGATTTTATTGACTCACGATTATGGTATTATACAACGGGTTATAAGTTATTTAATAGTTTAATTCTATGCATCATGTTATATACTGTATTCTACCGCGATATCTATTAGATAGTAACACAAACAAACAAAAGGAAGAATAAAATCTTAACCAACATATCTCAATTCTCAACCTATATTCTTAACGAGACAACACTGATCCACCACCACATCTTTATCCTTATCATGATTATGTTTTCACATTTTTCATCTTTAGTGGGATCTTTAACTAACTCGTGTAACACACACACACACAAAGAAAAATCTCGTGTTATCGATCGCAAAGTGAAGTTAGAAGATGTTGCCAGGACAATAAAGACTATAAAGTGGTGGTTATATACCAATGCACATGTTTATAACAAAAGAATGCTAGACTATTGAAGACGAGAAATATAACTATAGAAAGAATGTTGTCAAGGCTATTAAAGACAAGAAATATACAAATGCACATGTTTATAACTCTTGTTAACAAGAAGAGTTAAAGTATGTCGAGATAAAAGAATGCTAGTTTGTGTATGTCAAAATTTAAAATCGAAAACGCTAGTAAAACGTGATTCACTCACTCACTAAATGTGGCGATTACATCATTATGCAAACAGATTCCAGAATGATTTAGAGTTCTACAAGTAAACTTGGAGATTTACAAGTAACCTAGGCAGAGACAAAACTTGAGATTCAAGTAAACCATGGGCTTCATCATGTCATGAGTGTTGCCTGTTCTGGCAAGGTCAGTTACTACTAAATTAAACTAGTAATACAAAAGATCATTAGAGTTGTGTAATTATCCTCACATATATAGTAGAAGCAGAGTAGAAGAGAAAAAAAAACTGGAATGAACATGCTGGTAAACATGATTAGCCGGTGATAATAGTTTCGGATTATATCAAACGTTTATGTTTAAAGTATAGATATACAATAATACAAATAATTTTGAACTTCTTCAACATAGCTTCTTGTAATAAAACATAGTAAAGAATAAGAATCAAAGCTTGGTACGAGGAGCAAGGTACTTAGTATGGCGACCTTGAGCAATAAGCTTACCAGTCTTCTTATTCCTCAGCTCAACACTCACAACTGCTACAGCTTTACCCACACGCAAAGCCTTTGACTCAATCTCTATCTCTTCCTATTACAAAACAAAAGCATATGAATTTTGATCCCTTCCTCAATTTTCTTCATGAATCTAATAAAAAAGAGACTTACGTCAAGTAAAGCAGCATCGAGGTAAGAAACATTGATCTCCACCGACACTCCGGAGCTCGAAAGTCCGGTTGTGTAAATCACAGCCGATCCTATCAAGTCAACCAGAGTCGCCGTTGCTCCTCCGTGTAAGGAATTGCCTGCGTTCTTTCCTCCCACGCCGCCAAAATTCCAAAATTAAATTTCTCCAGGGAAATGAAAAGAATTAGGGTTTTGTAAATTTAGTTTACCAGGAGGTGAGGTTGGACTTTCATGGAGCAGATGATTCGACCTGGTTCGATGAGATCTACTTTAATTCCTTTCGTCACGAATCTCTCGATGAATCTCTGTGGCAAATTCGCCACTTTCGATTCCTTTTCCTCCTCATTCTTCACTCCTTCCAGATACTGCTTCACCGATTCGAGGCTCATGTTTTTTCCCTTCCGCCTCTTTTTTTTTTTTTTTTTTTTTTGAATTGGGAATTTGACTCTGAAAGGCGCAAGTTTTTTTTTTTGTATTTTACCATTGTTATGAACCGACTGGTTCAGGTGGATGTTTATCCAAAAGATACTAGTAGGCTTTGACCCATTATTGGCCCATCTTGTAGTCCCTATATAAGGAGTTCATATTCGACATTAATAAGACACACATTCACAACACGTTATCAGCACGAGCTAAGCTCAAAACCCTAGCAAAATTCGTAGGTCACCAAAAACCTTAAAAACTAACCGCATCTTAAAACGGTCATATCTCCCTAACCGTAATGACCTAGACGGCTAGCCACCTATCAATCTGAAGATCTCGACGAGACGAAGCCAGCGCCGCTAACCTCGCGAGGATCCGATCTCAGACGCGCCGGCACGCTCTATTTTAGTACGCGCCGTCAATTATTCAAGAACCCTAATTTTGACGCAATTTAAAATCGACCGTTCTCTCAAACCATAACGATCCAAACGACGTGCGATATACCAAATTGAAGATCTTGAAGAGAAGAATCCATAGCCGAAAACCTCGCGTCGATCAGATCTCAGACGCCCTGCCAAACTCTGTTTTAGTGCGCGCCGTCAATTGGACAAGAACCCTAATTTTAACTCAACTTCAAATCGATCGTTCTCCCAAACCGTAACGATCCAGAAGACGTGCGACATATCAATTTGAAGCTATTGAAGAGGAGAATCCAACGCCGCAGACCTCACCTCAATCCGTGATCAGATGCGTTCTCTACGACAGCTACAAGCCGCACCGTCAAAATCAGAAATAAATCTAAGGCTGCAAACTTTTCTCTATAGTTTTGTTTACAGCCCATTATTTTTAATCTTACTAACTATTTTTTTGATAAATTTGTTTAAGGAAAACAAAGGATCCCAGTAAGATCAGGTTAATATTTCCAAAGAAACCAAGGAGCAGATCGAGTTAATCCAAAGGTAAGTCATCAAACCCTAATTGTTTGAATTATCCGATTTTTATAAAAATGTTTGAGGTTGAGATTAGAACTTTAGCGAACTCGTATACCCTGGTTGATTGAATCATTAGGTTGCTAGATTTGATATAATAAATTTGTTTAATAAACAAACCCTAAAGTTCATGAAATTTTAAAACTTTATAAAACCCCAAACCGAATCGGATTATGAAACCCTCTAAACCATATCCGACTATTAAACCCTAATCTAAACTGGTTTATGAAACTTATCAAAAAAAACCAAATCCGAATTGTGAAAACATTAAACCAAATCAGTTTATAAATCCCTAAACCAATCGATATTATAAACCCTATTTTGGTTGATAGACCAAATCAAAAATAGAAAGTTTCCATTTTTTAGAAAGTTTCTATTTCTAGAAAGTTTTCATTTTTAGAAATTTTCTATTTCTAGAAAGTTTCCATTTCTAGAAAGTTTCCATTTCTAGAATTCTCTGGAAAACTTTTGAAATCAGTTCCTCAGAACATATTACTAAGATCTAGCTTATGAAACACTAAATATTTCAGATGTCGAATTCCTCCATCATAATATCAGGAGAAAACTACTTGCAATGTGTGCAATGGGCACAAGATATTAAGACCGTACTTGAGTCTGATAAACTATGTGAACGCTTCACAAAGGGTAACATTGCAAGGAAGATAGAACTCCTGAACACTCGCCATCATCTCTGTCTAAAACTCAAAAGTCTATATCTAACCGATGATCCCTCAAAGCTTTGGACAGATCTAGAAAATAGAAATTGTATCCAAGAGGTTATACATACCAAAGCTTTACGAGAATGGATCAACCTCAGATTCCGAGACTATAAGTCTGTGGGAGAATATAACTTTACACTGCTCAGAATAGTTTTCGAAATGAAACTATGTGGTGAGGTAGTGACTGATGAAGATATGTTGGAAAAGACATTCTCCACCTTTCACCCTACCAACTTGTTGTTAGTACAACAATATAGAGAGATGGGTTCTACTACCTATACATCTCTAATAGCAAGATTGTTGCAAGCTGAGCAAAATCATGAGTTGCTAATGAGCAGTAGTGAAAGAAAGACTACGGGATCAACTCCATTGCCACTGGCTATTGCACTACCAGCCGGCAAGGCTGACTTAGAAACCAACCATGTCAAGAGAGGATATGGACGTGGGGGATGGTCTAAGTTGTGCAATAATTGTGGAATGAAAAACCATTCGGGACAGAGATGCAAAACTCCCAAGTATCTAGTTGTTCTTTATGAGAAAAGCTTTAAAAGAAAAGCCAAGGTGGTTCGGAAAGATGAAGGAAAATTGTCAAAGATATTCTCATGGATCAAGAAGAATGTGGTCGGATGGATCACAAGAAAGATTAATCCAGTGAAGCATAAGAGAATAGATCACCATGATGACTCGACATCAAGCCCTTAGTGTTCTTACTTAGTTATTTTCCTTTAAACATTATTCACTTCCTTTGGTTGCTATCTTTGAAAGAATCAATAAATAAAAGCTTTTATATCATAAACAAAACGTCCATTCATGTGAATACCTTTATGATGTACAGTGGATCAAACCACAGACATCTTAAGACACAAAATCCACGACCAAATATCCTATTGCCTCAAAGGTACACAAAGAGAGGACATGTACAATATAGAGGTCGTGTGCATTGTATTCACATTTGAGGCTATGTACACAAAAAGAGGACGTGTACAATAATCATTCTTATAAGTGAAAGACTTAAGAATTGATGAATGGATAGTTTCATAATGAATCCATGGGCAAAAGAAACAAGTGTTTCCTTAAAGAGAAACCGCCCAAAGAAGATTATGATAGCAAAGACTACAAGTCTTGGTAAAAGCTAAGTGAACTCACGTCTAAAAGTATTCAAATATGATATGTCCATGGGGGTAAGTGTTAATCACTCCATGTAACATGAACATACACAATATTGAAACATCAAAGAGTTCACAAGAACAAAGATAGACTTATCCCATTCGGATTAAACCAAAGATAAAGGAAAACATGTTACTTCAAAATATCCAAGTGAATATCGATTAAAGTGCTCACGTCCCAAAATGGTTTGATAAACATTATCTGATCATGGAGAATGTAGAAAACATCTCATGACTCAATGTAGACGTGAAAATTCACAATGAAAGGAAAAGAATAGAAAAGAAGTAAACTAAAGGCAAAGGAAAAGGTCCCTTATAAATCGCCTTAAAGACTACATGTCTTGATATATGCCAATGAACTCACGTCCAAGTGCTTCATAAGCATGAAATGTCCATGAGGGTAAGTGTATAGCACTCCATGATACATGGACATACATAAGAATAGACGTGGATGAGAAGTAAAAGAAAGATGTTTCACCCTACAGTTGAAACTAAGAGCAAAGAAATGAGTTCCTTTCAAAGAAAAGACTATATGTCTTGATATGTTCGCATCCTAAGCACTCAAAGAGTATGATATGTCCATGGGGGAAGAATAAGAATAAAACACACCTTTTATTCTACATGGACATACACACACAGAAGTGAACATTGATACCCATCCCATTAACTGAAACAGGTCAAAGGCCAGACACACCTCATCTTAGCACATAAAGAAGTGCCACTTATAAATTCTATCGCTCCACCACAGAAATATAAGATGAGAGGATGGGAATAGATGTTGGATATTATATAAGTTCCCCATGTTTCTAAGTACCTTGAGCCATCCACGGACAAGTTGTTTAAAGGCTAGGTACACGGATAGTCACCTCAGTGAATCCGAACATCCAACATTAAAGGGAAGCTGGATAATAGAAAATTATATGGAATCAAAACATCCTTATATTGGCAAGATCCTCAGACTCTAGAATGAGTTCTAGAAGTCCATAAAGTTTATACAAAAGCTAGCTTAATATAATTGCCAGATTCCTGACCCGAATAGAATGACTAAGTCATTTCTACCAGCTATGAATGCACCAAATAAGATTTGATGTTCAAGAGAACACAATCAAGTTGCTACTGAATCTAAACAAGTTAGATCAATAAGTTCTAAAGATAAGATCCCTCGGATATTAAAGTAAGGTGCAAATCCGTGGATGAGGGACTCCTAGACATAATCAAAATGTACATGTACAAAACTAAAACAGTGATCACGGATGAGGAAACCATAAGAAATGGTTGTACCTAAGGTACCTAATGATGTTTGGGACGCCAAACTTCAGGGTATTGAAGGACATAATAAAACCTCAATAAGATATGTCATGTCTAGGACACAAAGGAACAAACGAGTACTCGAAACTAATGATAAAATATGCGCAATGTAGCACTTGAGATCATGAGATCAATGAGGATCATGAAACCCACGTCCACATGAATGCATTCAAACATATGAGATTAAGATCAAATAAGAAAGTAGACGTGGAGTTAAGGGAGGATAGGTCCCATAAGTACGGACACCTCTAGATGCTAAACCAGTTGGACAGAAAACAGTCTTTGTGAAAGAAATTTCTATGGCGAGATACAGTTAATGTAAGGCACGACCATATGCATAATATTAAGCATAGTCATGTGCACAAGGATTATCACAAAGACCAGGAATCAATTAAAAGGAGATAAGCTCCTTATGGTGGATGCAACAAACATTGAGATTCCTCGATAAGTCTGGCACATAAGAAAAACTTATACTTGCGGTTCAAGGATGTAAACCGCCTGATTATATAAGTCCACTGGAAAATATATATGTCTCAGAGGATATAGAGTTGTCTAATGCAACAAAGTTCTCGAGAACTAGAGTATACAAGAATATTTTGATCTAAAGAAAATATCCTAGGAACCTCTGGAGACACTTCCCAAAAGACTATCTAAATAAAGCATTGAAATGAATGTTTTGGGAAAGATTAAATTTGGGACAAACAAATATTGTTTGGGACTACAAAGTAAGTATCTTAAATATACTTAAAGATGAAATCCTTGTGCATCAAATAAAGCATAGATTAAAGATGTCAAAATGATAGGTATGAACCATTATGTAAAGCTTATAAGGTTCATTGACCCTAAATGCTTACTATAAAGTCTATGGCTCGCCCCACTGTATGGTAACATAGTCCCATAGTCTATATATATGTACATAGACCCATTTGGTCATAAGGACGACAAGAAAGTTGTGCCTTAGTCCGGATACAAGCCAATGCAAGACTCATGGTCGAATGGTTTTCACTTGGTCCGAGTACTGACCCATTTTATTCTAAGAAGGAACATGGTCATGAGACCATCTGAGATAGGTCACGGATCCTTTGATCCTAGTTTGGACAGAGACATATTTCCTTGGTCTAGAAAAGACTCAAGGCACATCCGGATGTAAATATTCACAAGTGAAACTATAGTTAAGTTTAAACTTAATACTATACATCTAAATAATTTCAAAGTGCAGTATGATCATATATGTTGTTAAATGATCAAACCATGAGGCATTGGAAATAAAGCCATACATGTCCCTTGCCAAAAGTGCCATTGGCGCATTGCCTTAATGTGTTTGTTACACACATCCGAACATAAGCATTGAATTAAGCTTATGTTATTTCTAAATATAAAGGCAATGGGACAGGATTGAAATATTCTTTTACTAATGTTTGAGATTATTTTATACTAACCAAACCCAAAGATGTGTTTGCTTGGTTTTGTTTTTGATTATGATACAGGTTATAAATTGGATCCATACATGGATAGTTCTCAAACAAGCAGTATGCACATGTTGGAAAACAAATATGAAGAAGTACGAATCCAACCAAAGACATGTCAATCGGCTTCTTCACCATGTCTACATCAGCACCACGTCCATGAGACCTTCCTATCAGTCCAGGACGTGCACATTATGAAGACCAGCTCAGAGACTTGGCGTCCATAAAATTCCCACCAGTCTACTCATGCGCCAACCTCAGGAGCATATACAGAGGTACAAATCAGGGGAAGTGATACATGTTGTACTCTTTTTCCTTCACCATGGTTTTGTCCCACTGGGTTTTCCTGGTAAGGTTTTAATGAGGCAACACCAAGTAATTGGTAAAGTGTATCACGAGCCCAAAAAGGATTTGGTATCTAGCGAACTCAAGATGAATTCAACATCCAGGGGAAGTGTTATGAACCGACTGGTTCAGGTGGATGTTTATCCAAAAGATACTAGTAGGCTTTGACCCATTATTGGCCCATCTTGTAGTCCCTATATAAGGAGTTCATATTCGACATTAATAAGACACACATTCACAACAACCATCAATATTATTGTCTTTTTTTCTTTTACATCTTATCAACATCCTACCAACATTATTGTTTTTTTTTCTGGTCAACTGAATACCAGCATTATTGTTTATCTTTCTTTTTATTTTAGCAATGAAAATCATCAACAAAATTAACTTTATTTTCTTACTCCTCTGTTCTTTTTTACTCCTCTGTTTTATTAAAAAGACATTTATTAATATATTTTCGAAATAAAATACTATTATCTGTACACATAAATATATTTCAACTAATAAAAAAATAAACAAAAAAAAATTATTAATACATTTTTACTTTAAAACTATAAAACAACACTTATTTTGAAACAAAAAAATTTCTCTACAATAACAAAGTATTAATTATTAGTACAAAAGAGAATTCATTGTATTTATTTATGTAACATTTGTAGGCACATTCAGGGCAAAAGTTTGTCAATAGAAGAAGAATGTTGAAAACTATCTTATATATAAAAAGAAAAAGGAAATTCATTTGAAACGTAGAAAAGAGAAACTCTCTTTACACAAACTGTAATCGTAATTCTTTTTTCTTTTTCTTTTTTTTTGATAAAAAAACATTACAAATCCCAAATTCATTTGCTTCATTCCCTCGTCCCCTCAGTGGCCATTAGACGAAGGTCTGTACTCACTGTATCCATTTATCCCATGCGAAAAACTCGGATATGTGTTGTGTTGGTACGTTGGTGCTGTATCTTCCAAGTTACTGTTGTTTCTCATAGCTAGTAAAGACAGGTCCACGTTCCCCATTTGCCACTGCGTCGGCATCAATCCATCCCCGCCGTATGGTCCGGCTGCTGAGACACGCGGCATGTAATGGAACCCTTCTTCTCCGAAACTCCTGGACCTGCCACTAGACATAAACTCGCCTGAGATGCCTAAATCAGCACCACCACCAGCATGGTAAGCGTATTGGCTGTTGAAAATCTGCGGTTGTGAGTTGTACATGTTCCCGTTGAACACCATGCTGCTGCTGCTGCAGCTTTCGTCTTCGAGCAGGTCGTTGATGATATCGAGGTGAGGGAACTCGTCGGTCATCAAGCTTTGTGGTTGTTGTTGTTGTCGCGCAATCTCAACATCGATGTGGTTCACGGATCTGTTGCTAGTCACGGCTGATGGTGTGTAAGGGTTGTTCATGCCCACGCTTGCAGAATTTGAACTCCTTCCTGCCCACATAAATGCATCTTGTTTGAAAGGGAAGCTCGACTGATGATGAGATGATGTCGGGAAGCTTGACTGATGAGATAATGTCGGTGTTTGCGAGTAAGATGATGATGGTAGTGTGGTTGGGACAACTCCATGAGAGCTTGGGTGGTGGACGAAACTAGAGGTTGAACCAGGAGAGTTACCCACTATGGCATGTTTATAGGACTGAGGAATGTAAGTTTGTTGGTTGTGTACCGAAGAGTCGGGACCTAGACGACCAGCTGAGCTAACCGATCGAGGAAGGGATGATGATGTTGATTGAACCGAAGAGGAGGCGGTGATGATAGGGGCGGGTTGCATCGCAGGGATTATTGGAGCACTAGAAGGCCTTGATATAGTTGTTGTTGTTGTTGCAGATTGTTTCGGAGGAGAGATCTTTAGCGTATCAGCTCTGAGTCCAACAGTTTGCGACTGAATATCTGAAGAAGGCCGCACTACTTGAGTTGATGAAGGTGGTCCAGGAGTTGGCGTTACCTTCCGATTTGGAACAGCGTCTGCGTTTGAAACGCTCTTTTTCTCCGGCTTTGTCTGAGTTGATGGTGAAAGATTCTTGGTAGCAGCTCTGGGAGAAGAAAGTACAGCAGCGCTTTTCACTTTAAGTCGATCCATGTCAACCGAGTTCACAATGATTTGAGTAACGTTGCGTTCCTGCAAAAAGGAAATTGTAATAATTCCATCAGCATTGCACTTCTGAGATCTTAATCCAACATTTAAAAGCATGAGTTGACCAACCTTCCCAACGGGACTGCGATTCCGAGAGCTCTCTGGCTCCTGGATGCGGGAGACAACAACCCAATCAGATTCGGACTGGGAACTCTGACTCTTTGATTCTGTTCCAAGTGTTGAAGGTTGATTATCTGTTTCACTCACTACGCTCCGGGCATCAGGTATCATTTTTACTTGGTGGTTCGTTCCTCTGCAAATCACAAGGTGTCTAATTATAAGGAATCAGTACAGAGAGAAGCAAAGGGATGTGAAAACAAACTTACTTGTTTGGTGACTTCTGGTTTCGGAAATTCAAGGCATTCCCTTTGTATGACCCACTGTTAACCCCCGACCGGATAGAATCATTGGAACAAGTTGAGGAACTATCATCCACTGTCGACTGATTCTTTCTTTCTCCAATTCCATTGGGTGTGGATATGGAAATGTCGCTCCCTCCTGATGGAGGAGGATGAGTTTCCAAGGTGTCGGTATCCCAATGAACCGAGCTACTGTCCCCATCTTCTAAATCAGGGTGAAGAATGTCGACCGAACCATCAACAGAATCAGATACGTCTGACACGTCTCCAAGAATATCAGTCTTTTCAGCTGAGGATTGTGCTTTCTCTGTGACAGAATCCTTTTCTTCCTCATCATGTTGGTTCTCCTTTAGATCCTTTTCATGTGTTGCAATAGTTACCTTCTCTTCCTTCCTTTTGTCCTTCGCTTTATTTTTGTTCCGTTTCTGTTTCGCCTATGAATGTTCAATAACCAAAGAAACTCTCATCAACATCCCAACAAGCAGAAGGAGCAAAATTAGATTTTTTTTTGTAACAGCAGAAAAGAGTATCACACCTGTTTCTTTTTAGATTTCTTCTCTCTCTCTGCTGCTCCTCTTTTGGCCCTCTGTTCAGTTTCTGCCAACCACGCTTCCTCTTCCTCACGAATCAGTTCTTCCTGCCTTTTTAGCGCAATAGCTTCTTGATATGCAACCTCGATTTTGCTGCTGCGGTTCTCAGAGATATAGAAGTACGATACATAAGCACATCAACGAAGAACAAAATGGAAGAACGTATAGAAACATATCGTGCATTTTTACCTGAAGATATGGGTAAGAACAAAGATCTCCACGGTTCGTCTACCCAACTCAGTTAAACGTCTCTCATCACGCTCAATGACTTCATTGTTGACCTCTTCTCCATCATTGGCATCCTAGTTTTGCACCCAAAAACACAAAAATCATTAAAATGTAATTTTCTTTTCTAGTGGACAATGCAGCACGTCCCTCTGAAACAGAAAAAAAGATAAGAGAAACGACAAAAATAAAACAAAAAGCAGATATGATCACAGATAATGGAAATTCAGGCAAAAAAAAAAGTATTAAGTACAAACAATGAAACCGACCTTTGTACGGTTTTGGGGGCTTTTATCCTCATGTGTAGGCAATGGTTCTAGAGCAGCTCTCTCTAGGAGCAACAGCACATCATCAACTAATACGAACACATCTTTGTCCACACTAACAATCGGAGCTGGCAATTCCTTGGCATCTAACAAACTTGGCCTAGCTTTCTTGTTCTTAGCTTGGCCTTGAAGAGCCTTCAACCCACTATACAAGGAATCCATCACCAAAGTGGATGTTACTTCCTTCTCTATGAAAAAGTGTTTCACAACTCCTTTTAGTATAACGTCCATTTTCTCTCTAGACATCCGACGCCTACAGTTTTGGTCCATCCCTAACCAGAAAACACCGAAGCTGCAACAAAGAACGATATCCATTTCAAATTTAGAGAGAAAGATATCATCACCATAAATATAAAAGTAAGGCAACTGTACTATACTAGATTGGTGTAAATTCTGGCCTTCAACAAGTGTGTGAACTAAGAAAAAAGAGCACATCCTCTTTAAGGGATTATCCGCCACATCCTCTTCTGGCTAACAAGACTTTTAAATCAGAGATAGTGTAGAGCCACAGCAACCAAATTAAAATTAAAATTTGAAACTAAAGCAAATTTATATAGGACTCCAAACGCATAGTGGAAAACAATATAATTCTACACATAGGAAGGGTTTTCCTCAGAAGAAAAGGTGACCACAGCTAATTCCTGGTCACTTATCTTCACAAATCGCAATTAACTAAGATTAAGGGTACAAATTGTATTGTGAAATACCTCGTCCATCTTGCCTTGTCCTCTATCAACCTCCCAAGCTTGCTTCTTTTCTCTTCCACAAAACGTCGGCAATGCTGCTCTACATTATTAAAATACACCCTAACCAGCTCTCTCCTATAACCGCAATGAAGGCAGCGAAAAGGCCGGTCCACCCTCTCCCTGCAAGGACCAGTTATAGTTAGCCACAATACATAAATCAGAGACACCGGAAAATAAAGAATATCACATGTGTTTTAATGGAGAAAATATGAACTCGTGGAGAATGGCAGTATAGAAAAATGGACGTGGTAGTTTTTCTACTCAGGCACTACATATATTCAACTTTGCATTACCTGATCACTTGAACTTGAGCCTCAATGGTAAGAGAGTCAGAATCATCTATGAACCCCTCATGTAACTTAGGTAACTCCATAAACTTTTTCCATCCCCAATCATGCTCTTTCTTCCAAAACCGGTGCAACGTATCTGCAAGAGATGAGTTCAGTTGGCTGCATATATAAAGGGGTAAGCTAGTTAAGACTCGGAAAAGTCACCTGAAAACTTGGATTTCTTTGAATCTTTATTCACCACAGCTATAGTGAACTGAGCGAAATGACTCCAGCCTGTTCCAAAAACAACAAAAGAACATACATGACCAGGTACCCAAAGAGAGAAACGGGACCATGGTGAACGGTGGACAGAGCTACTAACCTGGAAGAAGTTTCTCATGATTTGCAACACAGAGAAACAAGGAAAGATGATTGCAAACATCACATCCTTGTGGATAAATTAAAATATACCTGTCACGAAGGTAACAAAACAGAGCCTCAAAACCCCGATCTCAAGTTTATATCGTGAGACAAAATCTAAGGATGAGAAAGATCAAAATATGGTATGTACCATTTGTAGCCGCCAGCATCAAAAACACTGCTACGGAGCTCCCTTTTGTTGATTTCAGAGAATTTAGCTATCTTCCAAGTATGTTTCCCAAATAATTGAGAGGGTTTAAGGCCTAGTAAAAAAAACAATAAAGTAAACATTAAACAGCTGAAAACAAATAAAAGTATAAAAAAAGGAGAATACTATGAATGTTCCTCTTTCCTATAATAACATGGTAGAACTCAATACAAAAAGTTAAACTCTTCAAGAAAACAGATAAATAGAAAAAAGCCTATAGCACGCTCGTTTTCAACCAAACAAATGCATTTTTTAGCTGCATGCATTTGCTAAATCAAAGACGAAACATCATTTTAACAGCAGACCACGTTAGAATTAACAGCAAACCGTGAATAAAGAAGAAAAGAAAGCGGTACCGTAATCTTCATCATCATCATCGGTGTCCCAATAAGAAGGAGATGTTGATGTCGTCCCATTCTCCACTTGACCAGAAGACCTCCACTCAGAGAGACTACTGGGATGTAGTCCATTTGAGCTCTCCTCCTCAGCTGATCGTCCCACTCCAGAAACAGTCTCTGCCATTCCCCCCACTATTTGATTTTTTTCTCTTTTTCGTCAAAGCTCTCTCTCACACTCCGTCAAACTATAAACGATTGGAGCAAATAAATTAATAAAACTAATTCGAAAACAATAAGACTAGCTGAATAAAAAGCAATTGATTTGGTCACTGTTATGTATAAAGGACAAGCAAAGATCATTTTCATCGATCTGAATCCGAGCCAAAAACGAATCAAAGCCCTTAAAACCCTAAATTAGAAACCAAAAACTTAATTTCTATTCAGCTACAAATCTCCCTCCCATATCGGAAACCTAATAAACGATCGGGGGGAATCAGAAACTTTGCTATTCTATTCTCTCTCGGATTAGAGACGAAAACCATGGACTGTTTGTTGATGTTATCGGAACCTAAGATCAAAAACGATATCAAAGGGGCTTAGGAGGGGAGGGTGAAATCGTGTTAGATCGATTCGAACCTGAGATGGTGGAAGAAAGAGCAGAGCGAAGGGTTATTCGATTGTTATTATTGGCAGCAGCTGCAAGAGATTCTACAGAGAGAACAAAAACAAAAAGACGACGGAAGGAAGAAAGGAGAGATAGAAAGAAAGATTGAGAAGATAAATAGAGAGGAGAGAGAGAGAGAGAGAGAGAGAGAGAGAGAGGTCGCACGAGACTAGGGGTGTCAAAATAGGTCAAATGGGTCAACCCAACCCATAACCCAAATGGGTTAACTGTTAAAGGGTCATGGGTCAACCCAATCCATTTATTAAATGGGTTGGGTTGACCTATGACCCATTAAATTGAATGGGTCAGATGGATTAATGGTTGACCCATCAACCCAACATCTTTATAATGAATCATTTTTAAGTTAATACCAATTTGATCGAATTAAAAAAAAAAAATTCTGCTTTTCTGGAAAATTGTGTTTTTCCGCTTTCGAAAGAAAATTACGTTTTTCGGTTTTGGCGGGAAATTGCGTTTTTCTAATTTTGGCGGGAAATTGTGTTTTTCTCGGTTTTGGCGGAAAATTGTTTTTCCCGGTTTTGGCGGGAAATTGTTTTTCCGATTTTGGCGGAAAATTGCGTTTTACGGTTTTGGCGGGAAATTTCATTTTTCCGATTTTGGCGAGAAATTGTGTTTTTCCGGTTTTGGCGGGAAATTGCGTTTTCCGGTTTTGACATGAAATTATATTTCTCGGTTTTT
>NW_026616491.1:0-24379 GCF_000801105.2 Raphanus sativus | reverse complement strand
TCTTCCTGATGTGTCTCTGAATGTCCTTAATGAGGGAATATGGCCGTTGGTCTTGAAAGATTTCAAGAAGAAACTCATTTAAGGCTTGTAGTGTCAAAAGCTGCCAAATATGGAATGTTGATGGAAGTGATGATCCTCCTGATCTCCTGGGTGCTGGTGCAGCTAAGGACGTCTTCCTTGTCTTATGGTTGGTTGGAGTGTCTCCTGGCTTCCATAGAAAGGTTTGGGTCGGACCAAATTGAATTGGTTGGCAACTTTCCCAAAATAATGTCGGTTTGATCGGTTTCGGGAAATTGATTGTATCTTGGTATTCCCTGAAACAATTCGCCTGATTCTGGACTCTCTGGAAGAGATAAATTCCCTCTTGAAACCCATGATTGATTCTGGAAAATGGCCGCTTCATGGTTGGGCTGGAATCATCTTCTAAAGTCTGATACTAGCAACTGATGGGCTGGAGAACTCCAGTTTGTAAAATCCATAACTCCTTGGTCCGGTAAGCTTTCTGGAAATCCAATTGGGTGGACTCCTTCCTGAGTGTAGAGTCCATTAAAATTTGTTTCACTCCAAAAATCCTTTTGGTTGTCGAGATATACGCTGTGGGACTGGACCTATGTTTCTGGTACCTCCAAAGTGGCCGGTTTAGACTGCTGGTTGACCTCTGGTTCAACCACTGTTTGAATGGCCGCATCACTTCTGCCTCGCAGCCTTGGTGAATACATCATCAACTGATCTTCACTCCTAGTGTAACATGTAAGATCAACTCCAAGTACTATCATCTGCCTGACCTTGTGACAATCAACCTCTACTGTGCTTGGTCCTTTCATGGAACACACCGAGTTGGATGCAATGTGGATGGCTGCTTGGTTTTCACAATGCATAGTCATTGTGTAGCTTGATTCATCTCCAAGTGCTTCAGAATCCCTTGATCCACACAAGCTCATTGTAAGCTTCAGCATGGCTCTTACCTCAGCTTCAGCACTTGAACAAGAGACCACCTTCTGCTTCTTACTCTTCCAAGTGACTAAGTTCCTGATAATTGTATGGATTAAGAGAGTATATGTGGTGATTTATCAACAACAATATGAGAATCCGAGAGAGAGAGAGAGAGAGAGAGAGAGGAGAGAGAGAAGAGAGAGAGAGAGAGAGAGAGAGAGAGAGAGAGAGAGAGGAGAGAGAGAGAAGAGAGAGAGATTGCGCAAGATATGAGTAAAGTGAGGAATATATTTCCTTAAGATTAATTGGTAACATGTTACAACCTATTTAAAGACTAAAACAAGAGAGGGCAGGTCGCCAAGAGCAAGCAATAAACAAATGGGGAGATAGTACAGAAAGATTAAACAAAATAGGAGAGATGTCATGATCGGATCAGGCTCGTTCAGCCGGGTGAAAGTGACAGCACCTAACGGTCCTCACTGCTCTGATCTTCCTTTAGTGAACCCGGTGACCCATCTCAACGCTCTCTTCCTCTTTGTCGACATCCTCCTTACTTCAGATATTTAAATCCTTCTCTTAATTAAACCAAGTCCTTACTTGACCTTGCAAGGCACTCATGTAGTTTATTCAACTCTCCATTTGGGCGCGCCATACACTTCTCTTCTTCTTTCTTCTATAGCTTCATGTTAACACCATATCACCTCTTTTATTTCTTCATGTCAAACACTCCCCCTCAAGCTTGACCATATGAAACAATCAAGCTTGGAAGCCATGAAGCAATCCCTCATTAAAACCTTCGCTAGGCAAAACCCAGTGGGATAAAATCCAAGCCAAGAAAAAGAGTAGATCACTTCATGGAGGAGAGATCAGTGACATGAGATGGTCTATGAGTCCCATCCTCGGATGGATGGACTCACACACTTAAGTACTTGCTGCCTTTGTGAAGATATCAGCTAGCTAGTCTTCACTTCTTGTGTAGCATGGGAGGATCACTTGCTGCTCCACTGCTTGTCTCACCTTGTTGATACAGGCACCAAGAGGGACCTTCTCAAGCTGGCTGGATAGATAGAAGAATCATGGACCGGCTTGCTGTGAGATGGATTGAGATGGAAGGCTTTGATGAAGATGATGATGGGGTGATTAGATCCGGTTGTATTGAGACTTGCAAGCACCAATGGAGGATGGAACAACAAATGGTCGTCTAACCAACTTGCTATCTCAGTGGGTGATTGATGGCGTGATGATGGAGTACGGATTCAAGCTGCTTGTTCGTATAAACAACTCAGCAAGAACAAAGAGATGGAGATGGATAGATTTGTAGATTGAATCACACAATCTGATGGATCGAAGTGTAACCACAAGTTCTATGGAAAGGAACTTGATAAAACACAATTGCTCTCAAGGCTTCTTCTCACAACACACAAGAAGACTTAGGTATTTGCTAAAGGCAAACTGACTCATTATTTCATAAAGGTTCAAATATACACAACTGCTTATAAGGGACTTATATAGTGTCCAATGCAGCTTTGCCTTCTTGGGGACTTGAAGCAAAATACATAAATGACTATGCTATTATCTAGGACGAAAATATGGCTAAACAATGCCTTAAAATACTTAAAATAAAATAAACAAAAATACTTAGAACCTGCAAGACAAATCTGGTTAATCAAGATATCAAGTAATTTAAATTGTTTCTTACCATATGTGTCACTAGCCGTTGGAGATTAATTGCTGAATGAATGGGATTCTTTGACTTGGCTTGAATCTGGAAAGTTTAGGCAGGAAGTAATGAAGTCTCTGGAGTGTCCAGGTTCGTGCAGAATGTCTTCATAGCTCCAGAGATGAAAGGAAAGAGCAGTTGACAAGGCTGACCAGAAAATGTGCATGAATCCCAAATAAGGAAAGTCGGTCCATATTGAGCTCCAAGTGATAACATGAATATTTCTTGGTCTTCTAAATGTCTCCTGGCTTCATTGCCTTGTAAATAAATGATCTGGTCGCCAAATCTTGGTTTGGTATTGATCAAACCAAATAATTGCCCAAGTTTCCATATTTGGCTCCGGTTTGATTTGAGTGATTTCTTTCAAAGATCCGCCTGATCCAGTGTGTGCTGGTGCTTCTTAATGGGTTGTGGAGTGCTTCTAGAAGTAGCACAAAAGTCTCCTGGAGCGCCAGCATTGAGTTGAGATATTATATGCTCCTGATCTTCTAAATAAGGCAAGTCGGGCCTCCTTTGACTTGAAAATAGCATAACTTCCAAACCATATCATTCATTTTGATATGAAACCAATTCGCCGCGTGCTCTTGTTGAGTGTATAATCTAGGAAATGAGGTTTTCGTGACAAACTTCCTCCTCTGGTTCAGCTACTGTTTTGATTGCCTCATCACTTGTGGCAGTCTACTTCTATGTGTTTGGTCCTCTCATGGAAGACTGAAGTTGGATGCAATGTGTATTGCAGCCTGGTTGTCACAATGCATAGTCATTGGTGTGTTTGATCTTGATCCCCAAGTCCTTTAGCAATCCCTTGATCCATATAAGCTCACTTGTAAGCTTCCTCATGATATATACTCTGCCTCAGCACTTGAACATGATCCACCTTCTGCTTCTTGCTCTTCCATGTGACCAAATCCTCCAATGAAGGTGCAATAGCCTGTTAGTTGATCTTCTATCAACTCTATCTCCAGCCCAATCAGCATCACAGTACCCACCACTTCAGTGTTCTTGTTACATGCCATCCACACTCCTTGACCAGTCGCCTCTCTCAAGTTCTTAAGATTCTTTCCACCATGTTCCAGTGATGCACCTTAGGAGATCCCATGTGCTGCTTACTTGGTTCACAGCAAAAGCACACATCAGGTCGGGTAATGGTTAAATAGATAAGCTTGCCCACCATTCTTCTATACTTCTTGACATCTTTGAATGGAGTAGCTTCATACTCCCCCTCTCGCAGCACCTTGTAGCCTTCTTCCAATGGTGTTTTGGCCTGTCTACTTCCAGTGGTTCCTGCCTCATTCAAGATATCAAGTGTGTACTTCCTTTGAGATATGAACAGCCCCTCTTTAGAGCGGCAAAATTCAATCCCTAGGAAGTACTTTAACTATCCCAAATCCTTAATATCAGAAGTAGATTTGAGAAAATATTTAGTTGAGATGATACCTTCCTTGTTGCTACCAGTGATGATTATGTCATCAACATATACCAGTATGACTATGATACCTTCCTTGCTGGTGAGAGTGAAGAGAGAATGGTCTGCTTGGGACTTCACAAAGCCTCTTCCAATCAATGTTGAGCTTAGCTTGTGGTACCATGCTCTTGGAGATTGTTTCAATCCGTAGATGGCCTTCCTGAGTCTAAGCACATTTCCTGGTTTCACCATGTCTTCAAGGCCAGGAGGAGGTCTCATGTATACTTCATCATCTAACTCTCCTTGAAGAAATGCATTCTTCACATCCATTTGCCACAAGTCCCACTCCAAGTTGACCGCAAGTGAGAGTAGAATTCTTATGGTGTGCAGTTTTGCCACTGGTGCAAATGTATCCAAGTAATCTTCACCATAAACTTGAGTGTAGCCTCTTGCCACCAGTCTGGTTTCTTCCTCTCTGGCTTTCCATTGGCTCCATACTTGATTGTGAAGAGAAGCCGGCTTGTCACTGCTTTCTTTCCTTTGGGAAGCTCACTTTCAAAGTATGTTCCATTCTTTTCCATAGCTCCCATCTCATCTCCAACAGATGCTCCCCACTCCTCATCTTGCATGGCTTCCTCATATGTCTTTGGAATCCATTCTTGATCCACTTCGGTGATGAAGGCTTGATGCTCTGCTGCGTAGTGAGCTAGTGAGCACAGTGCACTAATGGGATGTGCTACAGCCTCCGCATTGAAGTATACTCTTGTTTTACTCCAATCAGAAGCTGGTTTCCTGACTCTTGTACTCCTTCTAGGATGTATCAGCTCAGGTTCAGCCTCATCATTGAATCCACTTGGCTCTCCCATCTGCATCCAGCTCCTGATCTCTCATCTTGATCATGAGATACTAAGCTTTCTTCAGGTTGAGCTTGCGTAGGCTGCTGCTCAGTTCTATCACCCCCTTCATGATCAAGATGAGTGATCTCAACATCTGCCACTGTTTCTTCTACAGCTTGTGTTGGAACCTCTCTGACCGGGGCTGGTGAGTTTGGTAGACTGATGCCAAGCCTTTCCATAATAACTTTAAGGTTATTAGCTCTGTCCGAGGCAGATTGAGATAGATTCTTTAGCTCTTCCCAACTCCTCTCAGCATAATATCCTTTTGATTCCAGGAACTTAACATCCTTTGATACTAGGACTCTTCTTCTCTCTGGAACATAGCACTTGTATCCTTTCTGATGTGTAGAGTAGCCAATGAACATAGCCTTTGTGCTCTTAGCTTCTAGCTTGTTTCTTAGCTCTCCTGGAACAAAAACAAAACACACACACCCAAACACCCGTAAGTGATCTATAGATGGTTTGGTTTTATTCAGTACCTCATATGGTGTGGAGTTAAGAAGAACTCTTGTAGGTGTGCGGTTGATTAGGTAAGTGACAGTGACAACTGCATCTCCCCAAAATCTTTTAGGGACATTGGCGTGAAACATGATACTCCGGGCCACCTCCATAAGATGTATATTCTTCCTTTCAGCTACACCATTTTGTTGGGGAGTGTAAGGACAACTAGTTTGCTGTATAATCCCATGAGCAGCTAGATGTTGTTTGAAGGCTGTGCTAGTATATTCACCACCATTATCTGATCTAAGAATTTTAATCTTGACATTGAAATGGTTAATAATATAGTTTTGGAAATTTTTAAAAGCTTCTAGCACCCTATCTTTAGATTGCAACAATGTGATCCAAGTATACTTGGATTTTTCATCTATGAATGTCACAAAATACTTAAGCTGTTCTCTAGATGCACATGGGGCAGTCCACACATCAGAATGTATTAAATCAAAGCAATTTTCATAGATAGTCTTGGATTTAGGAAATATATTTCTACAATGTTTCCCTAAGATACAAGCTTCACAATCACTTTTAAAATTAATACTAGGCAACAGGATGTTCAAAGCATGCGAGTGAGGATGACCTAATCTAGCATGCCACATTACATCTTTAGGGAATTCAGAGACAGAAACAAAAGCACTAGATAAATCAGAAGCTGGTCTTATGTCCTCAAGCAAGTACAAGTCCCCCTTGGTGACACCTTTTCCAAGCAACTTACTAGAATCAATATCCTGAAAAGACACACTGTTAGGAGTGAAAGTAACTTGACAATTTAAATCAGTAGTGACTCTCTTAACAGATAGCAAGTTTGAGGCAAAGGTGGGCATGTAAAAAGCTTTAGAGTCTTTATCAAACAGCCTAAGATCTCCTACACCTTTTATTGTGATTTTATCACCATTAGCTATCATCATATTTCCTATCACTGGTTCAATGTTTTTAATCAGGTTCAAATCACTAATCATGTGATGAGAAGCACCAGAGTCAATTATCAAAGGTTTAGCTGATTTTAAAACATTTAAAACATCACCAGCAGTGTGAGAAGCATTAAGAGAGATCCCAAGGGTTCTAGAGATACCCGATTCTTTTAGGGCCTTGATGAGAGCTTCCAAGTCAGACTTCTTGAGGAGCTCATCTATGTTGGTCCTTGGTGTGTTGTACACTGATGTTGAAGCCATTGCGCTTCCTCCACCATGGTTGTTGTTGGAGCAGACTGAGTTTGGAGTTGCAGGCTCAACTCCATCAGCTGAGAAGTTGGCTCTTGCATCCTGGTACTGAGTTCTTGTCTCCTTGAACTTGTTTGGCTTCAGATGGGGATGTAGGATCCAGCACTTGTCTTTGAGATGACCCTTCTTCTTGCAGTGGTCACAGATCAAGGACTTCCTATCCTCATGTTTGTAAGCAGCTTTGTTGGCGACCACTTCCTCAGCCTGGTGAGCCATGCTCAAGTCTCCCTTGCTTCCAAATAGGCTCACTGACCCTTCTTCCTTCTGGATTTGAGCACAAACATCATCTAAGTCAGGGAGCTTATCCGCCCTTAGGATATGCTTGATAAGGCCACCATAAGATGAGTTGAGTGTGAGCAGCATCCCAAAGACTTTATCTTCTTCACGCCTGGCTAGGAGGATATCATTGTCCACAGTGTGGGGTCTTAATATCTCCAGCTCTGCCCAAAGAGACCTGAACTTGCCAAAGTGGGGCTGAAACTCCACATCTCCTTGACTGAGACCATTGAGGGCTTTCTTTACTTCAAAGACCTTGGTGAGGTTGGAGACATTCCCATAAACCTTGTAGAGAGTGTCCCACAACTTCTTGGTAGTCTCACAGTCACAGTAAGAGTGTCCCACAAACCCTAACGGTCCTCACTGCTCTGATCTTCCTTAGTGAACCCGTGACCATTCTCAACGCTCTCTTCCTCTTTGTCGACATCCTCCTTACTTCAGATATTTAAATCCTTCTCTTAATTAAACCAAGTCCTTACTTGACTTGCAAGGCACTCATGTAGTTTATTCAAACTCTCCATTGGCGCGCCATACACTTCTCTTCTTCTTTCTTCTCATAGCTTCATGTTAACACCATATCACCTCTTTTATTTCTTCATGTCAACAGTTCCCACCAATGAATGTGCAATAGCCAGTGGTTGATCTTCTATCGGCCCTATCTCCTGCCCAATCAGCATCACAGTAGCCCACCACTTCTGTACTCTTGTTGCACCCCAGCCATACACCCAGACCTTGAGTCCCATTCAGGTACATCAGCAGCCTCTCCACCATTCTCCAATGGTGTTCTTTTGGAGCTTGCATATGCTTGCTTACCTGGTTCACCGCAAAACATATATCAGGCCGAGTGATTATCAAGTAGATTAACTTACCAACAAGCTTTCTATAAAGCTTTGGATCATGGAAGAGCTTGCTGTCTTCAAGCTCCCCCTCACGTGGAACCTTTACCCATCCTCCATGTGCATCTTAGCCACCTTGCCTCCATATGCACCTGCATCTTTCAATAGATCAAGTGTATATTTCCTTTGAGAGATAAACAATCCTTCCTTAGCTCTACACAACTCAATACCAAGGAAGTATTTCATCTCTCCTAATTCTTTGATATCAAAAACAGATTTAAGAAACTCTTTAGTTGCCTTGATACCTGTTTTATCAGAGCCAGTGATGATAATATCATCAACATATACAAGGATTACAATGATACCTGAGGGTGTAACCAATGTAAAGAGAGTATGATCAAGTTCTGACTTCCTGAAACCTCTACCATTCAAGGTTGTGCTCAGTTTGTGGTACCAAGCTCTAGGAGATTGCTTGAGGCCATAGATTGCCTTCTTTAGCCTCAAGACATTTCCCTTCTTCACAAGATGCTCAAGACCAGGAGGTGGTAGCATGTACACTTCATCTTCCAGCTCTCCTTGTAGAAAAGCATTCTTGACATCCATTTGCCAAAGATCCCATTCAAGGTTCACTGCCAATGATAAGACCACTCGGATTGTATGGAGCTTAGCCACTGGTGCAAATGTATCAATGTAGTCTTCTCCATATGTTTGAGTGAACCCTCTTGCCACCAATCTTGTCTTGCGCCTATCTATCTTTCCATTTGGAAGATACTTGATTGTAAAGATCCATCTACTAGATACAGCCCTCTTTCCTTTTGGCAAAGCACTCTCATACCATGTATCATTCTTGATCATAGCATCTGCTTCAGCATTGACCGAGTCTCTCCATTCTTGTATAAGCATTGCCTCTTCATAGCTTCTTGGAACATAACTCTCATCCAAACTCACTTGAAAAGCACAATGTTCTTCTGGATATTGAGCAAAGGAACATACAGCTTGAGAAGGGTGCTCCACAGCCTGGGCATTGTAGTACACTCTTGTGTTTACCCAGTTGGAAGCATCCCTCCTAACTCTAGTGCTCCTTCTCAAGACTGGTGATGAAGCCTCTTGTGGTGGCTCGCCTTGCTCTTGGTCTTGTATACTGTCCTGCCCACTATCACCAGTTGCTTCCTCACCCACTTCACTAGTTGTTGGCTGACTCTCTTCAGCTCCATCACTAGCTACCACACCTTGATCATGAGAACTGCCCATGCTCTCTTCTCCACTTGAACTCTCTCCCCCCACATGATCAAGATTGGGAGCCGACTGATCCACTGCTTGATCTCTTGGTGGTGTTCTTGTTGTAGTTCTAGGAGACTGATCCTGGGACATGTTAATTCCAAGTCCCTCTAAGATGGTTCTCAATGTAGAAGCTCTATCCGAGGTAAGATCCTTCAAATCTTCCTGATTCTGCTCCTCATAGTAACCTCTTTCTTCTATGAACTTCACTTCTCTTGATACTGATACTCTTCTTATATCAGGATCATAGCACTTGTATCCCTTTTGTGTGTGGGAATATCCCACAAACATTGCCTTCTTACTTCTAGCTTCCAGCTTGTTTCTCATCTCACTAGGCACCATCACATAACACAAACATCCAAACACTCTCATATGCTCCAAGGTAGGTTTGTATTGGTTCAATACCTCAAATGGAGCTTGCCCTTTCAAGACTAGTGTAGGAGTCCGGTTGATCAAGTAACAAGCTGTGACCACAGCATCACTCCAAAATCTCTTAGGCACCTTAGACTGAAGCATCATAGTCCTTGCCACCTCCATGAGGTGTCGATTTTTCCTCTTAGCTACACCATTCTGTTGTGGTGTATAGGGACAACTTGTTTGATGCAAGTTTCCATGGGAAGATAGGTGTTGCTTGAAAGCATGTCCAGTGTATTCTCCACCATTATCAGACCTGAGAATTTTGATCTTGGCATGATATTGGTTAGTCACATAAGCTTGAAAATTTTTAAATGCATCAAGCACCCTATCTTTGGTTGGAATAAGTGTTAGCCAGGTGTATTTGGATTTTTCATCAATGAAAGAGACATAATACTTATGAGAATCTCTACACAAGCAAGGAGCAGTCCAAACATCAGAATGAATAAGATCAAAACATTTCTCATAAACAGTAGAAGAGTTTGGAAAAACAGTTTTACAATGCTTGCCTAAAATACAAGCTTCACAATCATTATTCTCAAAAGAAACACCTGGCAACATCAGTTTAAAAGCCTTATTATGAGGGTGTCCTAGTCTAGCATGCCACAATGCATTTTTACTCAGACCAGAAGCAGAAACAGTAGTAAACGAGCAGCTATAGTTGGAAACAGGAGCAAGATCTTCAAGTAAATACAAGTCACCCTTGGTCACTCCTTTTCCAATCATCTTGCTGCTTTTAATATCCTGAAACTTCACATCATCAGAGCTAAAGATAACATTACATTGCAAATCAGTAGCACATTTCTTAACAGATAAAAGATTTGAAGCAAAATCAGGCATATAAAGAGCTTGAGACTCTTTATCAAACAGCTTGAGACTTCCTATTCCTTTAATAGGAATCCTATCACCATTAGCAATCATCACATGACCAGAATGAGGGAGAATGTTCTTAATCAACCTAGTGTCACTTATCATGTGATGAGATGCACCATAATCAACTATCAATGGTTTTGATGCACAAGACTTAGTAATGAGGGCAAGAATACTAGATGGCTTGAAAGAATGAATATGATCAGTCCTAGCAAGACTAGAAACACCATGATGAATATTCTTTAATCTATCAACCATACTATCAATGCTGCTCATTTCCACAAGATTATCTACCATCCTAGCACCAAAAGAATACCCAAGGTTATTACCAAAGTTACCATGATCCTTGAAGTGTTTTATGATTGCATCAAGGTCGGATTTCTTGATGTAATCATCACAAGGGTTGTTGCGGATGATAGGAGCACCAGAATAAGCCACCAGGGACTTGCCATCACCACCAGTATCCTGCATTGTCACTTCCTGACCTTTGCTAGTACCAGCTCCACTCGATCCTCCACTTGAACCATCAGACATGTGAGCCCTTGCTTCTCTATCTTTCATGAACTTAGCCGGCTTCAAGTGTGGATGGAGAATCCAGCAGTTACTCTTCTTGTGTCCATGCTTCTTACAATGATCACAACTCCCATTGAACTTCTCATACTTCCCTTGTGTTGCTTTGTTGGCTTGTGGGACTTCTCCATGCTCACCTTGAGAGGCATGATTCGCCAAAGATAGTTCTCCCTTCTTCCCAAACAAGCCAATGGAGCCCTGCTCCTTTTGAATCCGAGAGCACACTTCCTCCAAGTCAGGAAGATCATCATCTCTTAACATGTGCTGGATGAGACCATTGTATGCCGGGTTCAGTGTTAACAACAATCCGAAGACCTTGTCTTGTTCCCTCCTCTTGTTAGGCTCCTCAGCATCTGTAGTGGTCGGCCTTAGCATCTCTAGTTTGGACCATAGAGTCCTAAACCTTCCGAGATGTTTAGTGAACTCCATGTCTTCTTGTGTAAGACCATTGATCGCATTCTTCACTTCAAAGACTCTACTGATGTTTGAAGTGTTCCCATAAACCTTTTTCAAGGTATCCCATAGCTCCTTAGCTGACTCATAGTAGCTATAAGCATCCAAGATAGCTGGTTCCAATGAAGCGTGCAAGACTGACATCACAAGCATGTCCTCGTGCTCCCACTTCTCTACATCATCACTTGAGACTTCTTCCTTGTCTTTCTTTAGTTCCCCGAGCTTTGGAGCTTCACCCTTGGTGATATGACTCCACAAACCCTTGCAACCCACTGTGGTTCTCACCATCCGAGACCACACAAGATAGTTGGTTCCCTTGAACACAACCGCAACTTTCATATGCATACTTCCTTCCATGTCTTAACCAACAACCACCCTAGTGTTCTTACTCTTCACACACTAAGCTTTCACAAACACCACACAAGTTTATATCTTGCTAAAGACACAAACTTGAACCGCCAAAGACTAAAGCAAACAACTTTCCACCCCTAGCTACCCGATTGTACCTTCTTCAAAGATATCAACCTTGAACCGAGTAAACTTAGCTTGTACTGACTGGAACTGATCTTGAGCTTGAGTCTTCACACCACGAACGTAGACAACACACTTCTCTAGCTTCAACGAACCGGAGAGATCAAGTTTTAAGCTTGAGGATCTTCAAATAACCCGGAAAGAAAGAACTTTGAAGAACAGCAGCAAGAACACCAAGAACACCAAGTTTCTCTTTGGATCTTCACTAAGGAATCACCAAAGAGTTCACACGAACTCAGATTGCCTTTAACCTGGCTCTGATACCATATTATTTTATATAATCTGAGTGTTTATGAAGATTAAGAAAGATTGAAAGAGATTAAGAGACTGAAATGTCAAGAAATGATTCTTAGATTTAATAGTGAATAGTAACCAAGTCTAGAGAGAGAGAGAGACATAACTTGCTTAATCTTATTAATGATCTGAGATTACACTTATATAGATAGAGAGACTAAGGGTTTGCGCAAAAGAAAAACTATACAAAGCATGTGTAGTCAACAAGAGAAAGGCTGGCTAGTTTGAAATGTATGGCTGAGATGGTTCACATGCTTTGGACCTTTACAGCCTGTCCAAAGCTGTATGAGCTGTGCGCCCCTTCTTCCTTTCTTAGTAACGGTCTGATCACTGTGCTGACCTTCCCTTTCATCCTAAACCTTTCACCATCTCTCCATAGTAGCCGGGTAACTTCTTTTTACTCTTACTGCATGGTAACTTTTATTTACTGTGGTAAATAAAAGTTACTGTAATAGTGACTTCTCCAAATATCTTCAACCCTTCTTCTCACTCAATATAATCATCTCATCTCAAAACATTCTGTTTTGATAAGAATCATGAAGATATTGCCATATGTCCGAACAGGCAATATGGAATCATCTGGATAGAAGGTGGGATATCTTCTTGCTCACAACATTTATGAGATTTATTCAACTTCCTGGTTATTCTCCACTGGTTAGTGGTTCCAAATAAAGCTTCTAAGATCGTGGTTCATCCTGGTTTGATAAGAATAATGAAGATATTACCATATGTCCGAACAGGCTAATCTGGAATCATCTAGATAAAAAGTGGGATAACTCACAACTCCTATGAGATTTATTCAACTTCCTGGTTGTTCTCCACTGATTAGTGGTTCCAAATAAAGCTTCTTAGATCGTGGTTCATCCTGGTTTGATAAGAATGATGAAGATATTGCCATATGTCCGAACAGGCTAATCTGGAATCATCTGGATAGAAAGTGGGATATCTTCTTGCTCACAACTCCTATGAGATTTATTCAACTTCCTGGTTATTCTCCACTGATTAGTGGTTCCCAATCAAGCTTCTTACATATTGGTTCATCCTGGTTTGATAAGAATCATGAAGATATTGCCATATGTCCGAACAGGCTAATCTGGAATCATCTGGAGAGAAAGTGGGATATCTTCTTACTCACAACTCCTATGAGATTTATTCAACTTCCTGGTTATTCTCCACTGATTAGTGGTTCCAAATAAAGCTTCTTAGATCGTGGTTCATCCTGGTTTGATAAGAATCATGAAGATAATGGTATATGTCCGAACAGGCTAATCTGGAATCATCTGGATAGAAGGTGGGATATCTTCTTGCTCACAACAATTATGAGATTTATTCAACTTCCTGGTTATTCTCCACTGATTAGTGGTTCCAAATAAAGCTTCTTAGATCGTGGTTCATCCTAGTTTGATAAGAATCATGAAGATATTGCCATATGTCCGAACAGGCTAATCTGGAATCATCTGGATAGAAAGTGGGATATCTTCTTACTCACAACTCCTATGAGATTTATTCAACTTCCTGGTTATTCTCCACTGATTAGTGGTTCCAAATAAAGCTTCTTAGATCGTGGTTCATCCTGGTTTGATAAGAATCATGAAGATATTGCCATATGTCCGAACAGGCTAATCTGGAATCATCTGGATAGAAAGTGGGATATCTTCTTACTCACAACTCCTATGAGATTTATTCAACTTCCTGGTTATTCTCCACTTATTAGTGGTTCCAAATAAAGCTTCTTAGATCGTGGTTCATCCTGGTTTGATAAGAATCATGAAGATAATGGCATATGTCCGAACAGGCTAATCTGGAATCATCTGGATAGAAGGTGGGATATCTTCTTGCTCACAACAATTATGAGATTTATTCAACTTCCTGGTTATTCTCCACTGATTAGTGGTTCCAAATAAAGCTTCTTAGATCGTGGTTCATCCTGGTTTGATAAGAATCATGAAGATATTGCCATATGTCCGAACAGGCTAATCTGGAATCATCTGGATAGAAAGTGGGATATCTTCTTACTCACAACTCCTATGAGATTTATTCAACTTCCTGGTTATTCTCCACTGATTAGTGGTTCCAAATAAAGCTTCTTAGATCGTGGTTCATCCTGGTTTGATAAGAATCATGAAGATATTGCCATATGTCCGAACAGGCTAATCTGGAATCATCTGGATAGAAAGTGGGATATCTTCTTACTCACAACTCCTATGAGATTTATTCAACTTCCTGGTTATTCTCCACTGATTAGTGGTTCCAAATAAAGCTTCTTAGATCGTGGTTCATCCTGGTTTGATAAGAATCATGAAGATATTGGCATATGTCCGAACAGGCTAATCTGGAATCATCTGGATAGAAAGTGGGATATCTTCTTACTCACAACTCCTATGAGATTTATTCAACTTCCTGGTTATTCTCCACTGATTAGTGGTTCCAAATAAAGCTTCTTAGATCGTGGTTCATCCTGGTTTGATAAGAATCATGAAGATAATGGCATATGTCCGAACAGGCTAATCTGGAATCATCTGGATAGAAGGTGGGATATCTTCTTGCTCACAACATTTATGAGATTTATTCAACTTCCTGGTTATTCTCCACTGATTAGTGGTTCCAAATAAAGCTTCTTAGATCGTGGTTCATCCTGGTTTGATAAGAATCATGAAGATATTGCCATATGTCCGAACAGGCTAATCTGGAATCATCTGGATAGAAAGTGGGATATCTTCTTACTCACAACTCCTATGAGATTTATTCAACTTCCTGGTTATTCTCCACTGATTAGTGGTTCCAAATAAAGCTTCTTAGATATTGGTTCATCCTGGTTTGATAAGAATCATGAAGATATTGCCATATGTCCGAACAGGCTAATCTGGAATCATCTGGATAGAAAGTGGGATATCTTCTTACTCACAACTCCTATGAGATTTATTCAACTTCCTGGTTATTCTCCACTGATTAGTGGTTCCAAATAAAGCTTCTTAGATCGTGGTTCATCCTGGTTTGATAAGAATCATGAAGATAATGGCATATGTCCGAACAGGCTAATCTGGAATCATCTGGATAGAAAGTGGGATATCTTCTTACTCACAACTCCTATGAGATTTATTCAACTTCCTGGTTATTCTCCACTGATTAGTGGTTCCAAATAAAGCTTCTTAGATCGTGGTTCATCCTGGTTTGATAAGAATCATGAAGATAATGGCATATGTCCGAACAGGCTAATCTGGAATCATCTGGATAGAAAGTGGGATATCTTCTTACTCACAACTCCTATGAGATTTATTCAACTTCCTGGTTATTCTCCACTGATTAGTGGTTCCAAATAAAGCTTCTTAGATCGTGGTTCATCCTGGTTTGATAAGAATCATGAAGATATTGGCATATGTCCGAACAGGCTAATCTGGAATCATCTGGATAGAAAGTGGGATATCTTCTTACTCACAACTCCTATGAGATTTATTCAACTTCCTGGTTATTCTCCACTGATTAGTGGTTCCAAATAAAGCTTCTTAGATCGTGGTTCATCCTGGTTTGATAAGAATCATGAAGATATTGCCATATGTCCGAACAGGCTAATCTGGAATCATCTGGATAGAAAGTGGGATATCTTCTTACTCACAACTCCTATGAGATTTATTCAACTTCCTGGTTATTCTCCACTGATTAGTGGTTCCAAATAAAGCTTCTTAGATCGTGGTTCATCCTGGTTTGATAAGAATCATGAAGATATTGCCATATGTCCGAACAGGCTAATCTGGAATCATCTGGATAGAAAGTGGGATATCTTCTTACTCACAACTCCTATGAGATTTATTCAACTTCCTGGTTATTCTCCACTGATTAGTGGTTCCAAATAAAGCTTCTTAGATCGTGGTTCATCCTGGTTTGATAAGAATCATGAAGATATTGCCATATGTCCGAACAGGCTAATCTGGAATCATCTGGATAGAAAGTGGGATATCTTCTTACTCACAACTCCTATGAGATTTATTCAACTTCCTGGTTATTCTCCACTGATTAGTGGTTCCAAATAAAGCTTCTTAGATCGTGGTTCATCCTGGTTTGATAAGAATCATGAAGATAATGGCATATGTCCGAACAGGCTAATCTGGAATCATCTGGATAGAAAGTGGGATATCTTCTTACTCACAACTCTTATGAGATTTATTCAACTTCCTGGTTATTCTCCACTGATTAGTGGTTCCAAATAAAGCTTCTTAGATCGTGGTTCATCCTGGTTTGATAAGAATCATGAAGATATTGCCATATGTCCGAACAGGCTAATCTGGAATCATCTGGATAGAAAGTGGGATATCTTCTTACTCACAACTCCTATGAGATTTATTCAACTTCCTGGTTATTCTCCACTGATTAGTGGTTCCAAATAAAGCTTCTTAGATCGTGGTTCATCCTGGTTTGATAAGAATCATGAAGATATTGCCATATGTCCGAACAGGCTAATCTGGAATCATCTGGATAGAAAGTGGGATATCTTCTTACTCACAACTCCTATGAGATTTATTCAACTTCCTGGTTATTCTCCACTGATTAGTGGTTCCAAATAAAGCTTCTTAGATCGTGGTTCATCCTGGTTTGATAAGAATCATGAAGATATTGCCATATGTCCGAACAGGCTAATCTGGAATCATCTGGATAGAAAGTGGGATATCTTCTTACTCACAACTCCTATGAGATTTATTCAACTTCCTGGTTATTCTCCACTGATTAGTGGTTCCAAATAAAGCTTCTTAGATCGTGGTTCATCCTGGTTTGATAAGAATCATGAAGATAATGGCATATGTCCGAACAGGCTAATCTGGAATCATCTGGATAGAAGGTGGGATATCTTCTTGCTCACAACACTTATGAGATTTATTCAACTTCCTGGTTATTCTCCACTGATTAGTGGTTCCAAATAAAGCTTCTTAGATCGTGGTTCATCCTGGTTTGATAAGAATCATGAAGATATTGCCATATGTCCGAACAGGCTAATCTGGAATCATCTGGATAGAAAGTGGGATATCTTCTTACTCACAACTCCTATGAGATTTATTCAACTTCCTGGTTATTCTCCACTGATTAGTGGTTCCAAATAAAGCTTCTTAGATCGTGGTTCATCCTGGTTTGATAAGAATCATGAAGATATTGGCATATGTCCGAACAGGCTAATCTGGAATCATCTGGATAGAAAGTGGGATATCTTCTTACTCACAACTCCTATGAGATTTATTCAACTTCCTGGTTATTCTCCACTGATTAGTGGTTCCAAATAAAGCTTCTTAGATCGTGGTTCATCCTGGTTTGATAAGAATCATGAAGATATTGCCATATGTCCGAACAGGCTAATCTGGAATCATCTGGATAGAAAGTGGGATATCTTCTTACTCACAACTCCTATGAGATTTATTCAACTTCCTGGTTATTCTCCACTGATTAGTGGTTCCAAATAAAGCTTCTTAGATCGTGGTTCATCCTGGTTTGATAAGAATCATGAAGATAATGCCATATGTCCGAACAGGCTAATCTGGAATCATCTGGATAGAAAGTGGGATATCTTCTTACTCACAACTCCTATGAGATTTATTCAACTTCCTGGTTATTCTCCACTGATTAGTGGTTCCAAATAAAGCTTCTTAGATCGTGGTTCATCCTGGTTTGATAAGAATCATGAAGATATTGGCATATGTCCGAACAGGCTAATCTGGAATCATCTGGATAGAAAGTGGGATATCTTCTTACTCACAACTCTTATGAGATTTATTCAACTTCCTGGTTATTCTCCACTGATTAGTGGTTCCAAATAAAGCTTCTTAGATCGTGGTTCATCCTGGTTTGATAAGAATCATGAAGATATTGCATATGTCCGAACAGGCTAATCTGGAATCATCTGGATAGAAAGTGGGATATCTTCTTACTCACAACTCCTATGAGATTTATTCAACTTCCTGGTTATTCTCCACTGATTAGTGGTTCCAAATAAAGCTTCTTAGATCGTGGTTCATCCTGGTTTGATAAGAATCATGAAGATATTGCCATATGTCCGAACAGGCTAATCTGGAATCATCTGGATAGAAAGTGGGATATCTTCTTACTCACAACTCCTATGAGATTTATTCAACTTCCTGGTTATTCTCCACTGATTAGTGGTTCCAAATAAAGCTTCTTAGATCGTGGTTCATCCTGGTTTGATAAGAATCATGAAGATATTGCCATATGTCCGAACAGGCTAATCTGGAATCATCTGGATAGAAAGTGGGATATCTTCTTACTCACAACTCCTATGAGATTTATTCAACTTCCTGGTTATTCTCCACTGATTAGTGGTTCCAAATAAAGCTTCTTAGATCGTGGTTCATCCTGGTTTGATAAGAATCATGAAGATATTGCCATATGTCCGAACAGGCTAATCTGGAATCATCTGGATAGAAAGTGGGATATCTTCTTACTCACAACTCCTATGAGATTTATTCAACTTCCTGGTTATTCTCCACTGATTAGTGGTTCCAAATAAAGCTTCTTAGATCGTGGTTCATCCTGGTTTGATAAGAATCATGAAGATATTGCCATATGTCCGAACAGGCTAATCTGGAATCATCTGGATAGAAAGTGGGATATCTTCTTACTCACAACTCCTATGAGATTTATTCAACTTCCTGGTTATTCTCCACTGATTAGTGGTTCCAAATAAAGCTTCTTAGATCGTGGTTCATCCTGGTTTGATAAGAATCATGAAGATATTGCCATATGTCCGAACAGGCTAATCTGGAATCATCTGGATAGAAAGTGGGATATCTTCTTACTCACAACTCCTATGAGATTTATTCAACTTCCTGGTTATTCTCCACTGATTAGTGGTTCCAAATAAAGCTTCTTAGATCGTGGTTCATCCTGGTTTGATAAGAATCATGAAGATAATGCATATGTCCGAACAGGCTAATCTGGAATCATCTGGATAGAAGGTGGGATATCTTCTTGCTCACAACACTTATGAGATTTATTCAACTTCCTGGTTATTCTTGTTGGATAAGCTTCAAAGATAGCTTAGGAAACAAGTTATTCATAAAAGGAAGTTTGAATAACTAAAAAGGAAAAACTTGATTTAGATTTATGTTAAGTTTCTAGATCACTTTGTAATAGGTTAAGCTAAGACCCTATATATAGAGATCTATAATGTAAGATGATCTCAAGAAGTTAAGAGTTTAATAAAACGAAGAAACTGTTTTATTAACAAGCTTTCATATTCACACATTCGATCCTTAGGCGACTTTATTTGGTATCAGAGCTTAGGTTTTTGTGTGATTGTGAAATCGAAAAACTGTATCCATGGCTGATACAAAAGCTTTAACAGAGATGAAGCCACTAGGAAGAAGAGAAGACTTTCCGAGTGCTGTAATCTGTCCGATGCTCAATACGACGAACTACACTGTTTGGGCAAAGAGGATGAAGATTCTGTTAAAGGTTCACAAAGTTTGGGGTGCAGTAGATCCAGGCACTGACGACGAAGAAAGAAACGATCTCGCAACGGGACTTCTGTTCGGTTCAATACCTGAAGCGATGGTTTTACAAGCCGGAGAAGATGACTCCCCTAAAGTTATATGGGAAGCCATTAAAACCAGAAACCTTGGTGTTGAACGCGTTAAAGAAGCTCGTCTACTAACGCTGATGAATGAATTCGATCGATTAAGTATGGAAGACTCGGACAGTATAGATAACTTCACGAGCAAGTTGACAGAGCTTGCATCAAAAGCGTCCTCGTTGGGACAGAGCATTGATCAACCAAAGCTCGTGAAGAAACTTCTCAACAGTCTACCAATGAAATTCATTCACATGACGGCATCAATAGAACAGATGCTTGATCTAAACAAAACCTCGTTTGAAGATATTATTGGAAGACTCAAAGCATATGAAGAACGAGTCAAAGGCAAAACTGCATATGATCAACAAAACAATCTGTTGTTCTCAAGCACTGAAACATCAAGCGATCAGAACTCGAGAGGCAGAGGAAGAGGATCATATCGTGGTCGTGGTCAAGGAAACAGAGGTAGAGGACGAGGAAGAAGCAACACTGGCGAGGGGAACAAAGAGAAGAAAGACTACTCCCAGATCACATGCTTCAATTGTAAGAAGAAGGGACACTTCAAATCCGTGTGTCCTGAGAAGAAAGAAGAGAAACAAGAGCTCAACAAGACAGAGACGGAGGTAGCAGAAGCTGCGTTATACATGCATCAAGTTGTGTATCTCAACGAAGAGAAAGTCTTACCGAATTCACTAGAGCCAAGCAAGAAAGAAGATGGTATATGGTATCTAGACAACGGTGCGAGCAATCACATGACTGGTGAAAGATCTTACTTCTCAGAGCTCAACGAGAACATCAAAGGAAAAGTCAAGTTCGGAGATGGCTCGTATGTAGATATAAACGGCAAAGGATCTATTCTCTTTGAAGCCAAGACAGGGGAACAGAAGCTCCTAACCGACATATATTACATACCGAACTTGAAGAGTAACATACTAAGTCTGGGTCAAGCAACTGAACAAGGGTGTGACATAAGGATGAAAGAGAATTACCTCACTTTGAGAGATCCAAGCGGTAGACTTTTGGTGAAAGTTCAGAGAGCTTCTAATCGTCTATATAAGATATCACTCAAAGTCGGTAAACCTACTTGTCTACTCGCAAAGATCAAGGAGGAACCATGGAGATGGCACGCACGCCTTGGTCATATAAGCTTCAAGACAATAAGGGCCATGGCAACACATGATATGGTTCGTGGCTTACCTGAAATACATGAAGAGAAGCAGCTGTGTGACTCGTGTTTGGTCGGGAAGCAGACGCGTCACAGTTTTCCTGCAGCAACTGCATACAGATCTTCGGTTGCTCTCGAGCTGTTACACGCGGATCTGTGCGGTCCCATATCACCGGCAACACAAGGTCACAACAACTATATCTTCGTCATAGTTGATGATTGTACGAGATATATGTGGTCTATTTTGTTGAGAGAAAAGAGTGAAGCCTTTGATAGATTCAAGAGTTTTAAAGCCCTTGTTGAGAGGGAAGCAAACAAGACAATCGGAACACTCCGTACGGACAGAGGAGGAGAGTTCACGTCAAAGGATTTCCAAGACTTCTGCAACAAACATGGCATCAAACGCCATTTAACAGCACCATATACTCCACAACAGAATGGAGTTGTGGAGAGAAGGAATCGTACTTTAATGGAGATGACTCGAAGCATGATGAAAGCTATGAAGGTACCGAACTACATGTGGGGAGAAGCCGTGCGACACGCAACATATGTGATCAATCGTGTTCCTACTAGAGCATTGAAGAATAAAACTCCATACGAAAGCTTGAAGGGAGGAAAGCCTAACGTAGGTCACATAAGAGTTTTTGGATGTGTTGCTCACGCGAAAGTAGATTCAGTTCATCTAAGGAAACTTGATGATCGTTCTCAAGCTCTTGTTCATCTCGGAATCGAACCAGGCACGAAAGCTTATCGACTTTATAATCCTACCTTCAAAAGGATAGTCGTAAGTCGGGACGTAATTTTTGACGAGAAGACTTGTTGGAATTGGAAGGGAGCTACTAAGGAAGGACAAGACGACTCTGGTATGTTCCGGATGACGTGGGGATTGACTGTAAACGAAGGGAATGGTCCGTTTATAGCCAGCACACAACAAGAAGAAACCGCGAATGCAGAAACAGAGCAGCAAGAAGACGAAACAGGTGTTACACACGCAGAATCAGATGTAACACACAACGAAGAAGAAGAAGTTGATCAAAGCTCGACACAGGAAGTAAGGCGCTCAACTCGTCAAACAAGTAAACCTAGTTACCTAGATGACTACATTTTACTTGCTGAGATAGAATGTGAGCTGCTGCTTCATGTTATCAATGATGAGCCAAAGAATTTCCAAGAAGCAAAGGGAGATAAAAGATGGACGAAGGCATGTGAAGACGAGATCCATTCTATCAACATAAACAAGACATGGACGCTAACAGACAAGCCAGCAGGAGCAAAGATCATCGGTCTCAAGTGGATCTTCAAGATCAAAAGAAACGCTGATGGATCTATCAACAAGTTCAAAGCGAGACTCGTAGCTAAAGGTTACGTACAAGAACATGGTATCGACTTTGATGAAGTGTTTGCACCAGTGGCTCGATTAGAGACCATAAGACTCCTGATTGGGTTAGCTGCTGCGAACAAGTGGGAGATTCACCATCTAGACGTCAAAACAGCATTCTTACATGGTGAGTTACACGAAGAAGTTTATGTGTCACAGCCTGAAGGGTTTGAAAAGAAGGGAGAAGAGCATAAGGTTTTCAAACTCTCCAAGGCCTTGTATGGATTGAAACAAGCTCCACGAGCTTGGAACATAAAGCTTGATCGAACTTTGAAGCAACTCGGCTTCAAGAGGTGTTCTAAAGAAAATTCGGTCTATCGAAAGGATGATAAAGGAAAGCTTCTTATCGTGGCTATCTACGTTGACGACTTGTTCATTACCGGAGACTCTGCAAAAGAAATCTCAGAGTTTAAGAAGAACATGTCAAAGAACTTTGAGATGTCTGATTTGGGTCTTCTAACATACTACCTCGGATTGGAAGTAAGACAAAGCTCAAAGTACATCATGATCAATCAAGAAGCGTATGCGATGAGAGTATTGGAGGAAGCTGCAATGGACGACTGCAACTCGACATGTATACCCATGGAGTTCGGTCTGCAACTCTCAAAAGGCCTCGACGAACCTGAGATAGATGCTACACTTTATCGAAGAAGAATTGGCTGTCTCAGATATCTTATGCACTCAAGACCAGACATGTGTTACGCAGTGGGCATCTTGAGTAGATATATGCACTCACCAAGAACGTCTCACGGCAACGCACTGAAGCAAGTGCTAAGGTACTTAAAGGGAACAGTCGGGTACGGATTATCTTACGAGCAAGGTGGATCAATGAATCTCGTGGGATATAGTGACAGTAGTCACAACACGGATCCGGACGATGGAAGAAGTACGACAGGTCACTTGTTTTGTCTAGGAGAAACGCCAATCACTTGGTGCTCGCAGAAGCAAGACACGGTGTCTTTAAGCTCGTGTGAAGCAGAGTATATGGCGGCAACGGAAGCAGCAAAGCAGGCGGTCTGGATACAAGATTTGATAAGTGAGATTACAGGAAAAGAGATGAAGAAGACGATGATACGAGTGGACAACAAGTCAGCTATATCATTAGCCAAGAATCCCGTGTTTCACCGAAGAAGCAAGCACATTCACAAGAGGTTCCATTTCATTCGCGAACGAGTAGAGCAAGACGAGATTGATGTGGAACATGTTCCTGGAGAAAAGCAGAAAGCGGACATCCTAACTAAAGCTTTAGCAAGAATCAAGTTCAAAGAGATGAGGGAGCTGATTCAAGTTCAAGACTTAAGCAAAGATGGCTTGAAGCTTAGAAGGGAGAATGTTGGATAAGCTTCAAAGATAGCTTAGGAAACAAGTTATTCATAAAAGGAAGTTTGAATAACTAAAAAGGAAAAACTTGATTTAGATTTATGTTAAGTTTCTAGATCACTTTGTAATAGGTTAAGCTAAGACCCTATATATAGAGATCTATATTGTAAGATGATCTCAAGAAGTTAAGAGTTTAATAAAACGAAGAAACTGTTTTATTAACAAGCTTTCATATTCACACATTCGATCCTTAGGCGACTTTAATTATATTAGATAACATATAATTAATTTGGTCTCTAGACTATGCTAATCATTTATAAACAGCTTACTTGAATCCACGGAAGAAGTTTATCCGAACAACCTGAAAAAAGAACCACCACAAGTGAAGCGATTAACATTTCTTGTGTAGCAAGCAACTTCCTCTGTTTTCACTGCGACTATGTTACTGAAGAAAAAATTACCAGAGAGAAGTACAAGAACAAGGAGATGAAGAAGTAAAGGCGTGAACCAATATCAAAAGAGCCGTAAAGCTGGGTCCAAGCCATGGAAGCGATAGCCGGTGCAGCCACAAAGAGGAAAAAGACAGGGTGTAGCTCTTTAGGTAACGTTTCGTTTGTGGGAAGTCTCTGATAGAGAGTCACAAACAAGACCAAATAATAAGCCAACCCTACGGCGAAGAAGAACATTGGTCCTTCCTCCAACCCCATCGATGCCCCCAGAAGTGCTCCAGCAAAGTTTCCGACGATGGCAAGGTG